>NW_025538600.1:0-18086 GCF_020615455.1 Coregonus clupeaformis | reverse complement strand
GCCCGTATCCTTAAAGATTCTGAGAATCCTCTCAGAGAGCTCCTAACTTAACCTAAAAATTCCTTGCCAGGAGTTTTAGCTTAGAAGTGATTCCAGAACATTTTCAGTGAACTCTGAGCCAGGAATGGATGAAAAATCCTATCTTAGTGAGGAGGTGTGGTTGACCCGTTGCTAGGTATGAGTCATCATTTCAAAAGCCGTGATTGGTTGATCCCTACAAGTTTGATGAAAATGGAACTTTTGGTGATAATGAGCAAAGGATGTACCCTCAAATCAATAAACATAATTATACACTCTAATCTTATGCAGACTATAATTGTAAATAATATTTCACATTCAAGAAAATATCTGGAAAATGAATAGTAAGCTGTAGGGGTTATAGCCTAACATTAGAATCTAAAATATGTGAAAACTTAAGCTCATTACACCCTGTTCAAATAATGATTTGTGTCTCATTTGCTCATATTAATATCCTAGCTGGCATATTTTGTACTTTCACTTCCATATGGACCCCATTGAAAACAAGATGGCCTATCTCAAGGGGCTGTCCTTAATGAAGTAGAAATTGCAACGTTACAACTCAGTGTGAACTTAACGAGGGTAACACAGCTCAGCTTTTAACAATGTCTGTGATTGCTGGCTGGTCTATTTATGAAGGCTTGTTAACAAATATCCTACAAACACAGAAAATGGAGAAAAAAGGAATCAGAGCTTAACTGGACTGAGGAGCAAGGTTTGTTGCTGGCCCAGTTGGTGAAACGAACATAAGGTATGTTACGAGAGAATTTGGCCCAACTGTCACTAGCCAAGGCAAGAGGCGCGCCTGGGACACAATATCCCAAACAATCAATGCCTCTTTTCTACTGGTGGTGCGGACAGGCGACGATTGTGAGAAAAGGTGGTATGTGCTGCAGTCCAAGGCAAAAAGATGAGATTGCAGCACACAAGCGGGAATCCTCACTCACAGGTGAGCAAAATACTATGGCCTACCACATAATCTGGCAATTTGCTCCTGCTGGCAAAGTTAATTTACATGCCTAAGTACTGTGTTCATTGACTGTTTCTTTCTAGGGGGTGGACCACCTGCAAAGCGGCTGTCCCAGGTGGCCGACACTGTCTTTCAAGTCCTGGGACACTCTGAGGTCAGTGTCACCGGGCTGCCAACAGGCATTGACACGTCAATGATGCAGGCCCTTGAAATGCAGCAAAGGTAGGACACAGGGTTATTCATATCAACAGTGTTTATTCATTGCAGAAGCCATTTCATGTGTTATCCATGCTCATTGTATTAAATTAATTTAATCAAAACAATAATTAAACTAGGCCTATGTATTTCTGTAGCATGGAGCCATCACAAGAACCGGGCCCATCAAGTTTGCCGCCTGAACCATCTGCAGCTGCTACTCAGGATAGCCCGGCGGATCAAACACCATTCCCATCCGCAGCACCTGCTCCGTCAGCATCCCTGCAGGAGAGAAGATTGCAACTCACAATTGATGTGTTTGAACAACAAAAAAGTCCTTTCCCTTCAGGAGGAGTACTACCGCCTTAAAATTGAACACCTAAAAATAAACCATTTAGAGATTGTGTTCTGTGTCTTGCATTTAACAGTTGCAGGTGATGTGCAGTAAAACTGTGGTAGTTCTTAATACCATCACAAGTTCTCAAATGACATGGGGCTACAGCTTGCCTGAAATGTAAATTTGTGAAGTTTGCCCTGTAAGGCAGTCCACTCTGGGCTAGGTTCCCCTGTGGAATGTGAATATCTTCTTCACCACCATCCTCATCGTTGTCTCCATCCTCATCCTCATCGCCATCCTCCAGAGGTTCTGCAATCTGTCTAACCTTGCAAATATTGTGTAATATTGCACAGGCTATGATGAGTTTGCTGACTTTTTCAGGCCTCAGCCGCACCTCTCCGTGGAGAACATGAAAGCGCCTCTTAAGCTGGCCTATGCCACGCTCCACCACCGCTCTTGTTGTCTTGTGGGCCCTACAATAGAATACAGACCTTTAATTATTTGATGGAAATATTGCACTACTTGGATGCTCTAACATATTGCTTGCATTTCATTTCCATGATTTTTGTATTGTTTGGCTTACCTGTTATAGTTTAGTTGGGACCCTTGGCGTGGCTGGAGGTGCAAGGTGTGAGCCATGGTTTGCATGGGTAGCCACTGTCCCCTAACAAGTGGCAATTAGCTGGCACATAGCGTCTCTCAAAAAGCTGTCTGATGCCACTCTCGGAGAGCATTCTCGCATCATGTGTGGAGCCTGGCCATTTAGCCACAATGTCCAAAATCTTCCAGGCACGCATTGAACACTATTTGCACATTGATGCTGTGGAAATTCTTCCTGTTAACAAAGACAGCCTCGTCCCTCTGGCGCAATTATTCTCACATGTGTTCCATCAATTACACCCTACAACGCCAGGGAATCCTGCAATGTCCATAAATGCCCTTTTATGTGTGTGTAAAGTGCAGGCATCCAGCGGGAATGAAACAAATTGTGTCACAATATTAGGTTGTGACAAAGCTGTCAGTGTTTGGGTGATGACTCTGCTGACGGAGGATTGGGACAGACCCAGGTCATCACTGCTGCATTGTTGCATTTTCCCTGTTGCCAAATACCTCAGGGTTGTGATTACTTTCTTCTCCGGTGTAATAGCGTTGTGGCGTCGAGTTGGTGAAGTAATTGCATCTCTAAGGAGATCCACCACAAACATGATTCCTGCACGATCCAATCTGTAGCGTCTCAATAATTCCCTGTCATCCAGTGTTTGCAGGACATCTCTCCTGCCTCCTCTGTTGGCCATTTTGTGCAGCTGCTTAGGGTAACTCCTAAGCCACTAAAAGTCCTCTTCCCTGCTCTTAGCAGATCTCGCCTTAGGAGCCCTTTTAAGCGCTAGGACTCTTGAGGAATAGCTTTTATATTAACTGGGATTTTCGTGTCACTTTTAGGGGAAATTCTAAGAAAACGTCATGCCTCTGAGAATTTTCTTAGAATTTGGCCGCTAGGAGCCACTTTTTGCACAAAAATTCTTTAGAGATACGGGCCCTGGTCTGTTGGTCTGCTTCGTAAGCGTTCCCGGAAGTCTGGCAATGTTGCGCCTCTGGGTTTAGAAACTCTTATTATACCTCACTGTCAGTGGTCTTCAGCCAGCGGCGCTATCAGATGTTGCTACCTCTACATTTGATACTGTTATTGTCATCATCGTTTATAACGTTACTGTTGTATTTAAATGTATGATTTTGTGATGCATATATAGTAAGTCATCAACATCACTGAAAATGAAGTTTTACGCCTATCGTCCGCTGGCCATATTTAGCTAGCTAGTTACCAACATACAGTAGTAGCTAATTAAGTTAGCTAGCTAACGTTAGCGACTCGTTTTGAAAATAATACCTAGTAACGTTAGTTAGCGATATTGCATGATGAACACAACACTGCTAGTTAGCTACTTGTGTCATTTGATGTAGTTAGTATGTGTGGCATTTTGAACCAATAGGCTAGACTTGTGTAACGTTAGCTTGCTAGCTCATGTATTGTGGTTACAACCAAAATATCTGCTGCACACTTTTACAACCACAGCAACACATTGATAATGACATTGTAGCTAGTTATGTAATTATCAAACTAAACCGCTCATCAGTGTGATGAATGTTGTGTGGCTATGTCTTTGTTTGTGTTTGCTGTGTGTTCCTAACATATGTGGTCTCCTATCTCCCTGTGTGATAGGAATGCCCAACGCCAGCACCAGGCCTAAGCGGGGCAGACGGAACCGTCGGGCGCCCAGGGAGGACCCTGCCAGGAATGAGCTGGTGTCTAGGTCACTGGAGAGTGCCCAGCAGTGTCTATTCAACCAAGACTATGGGACTGCCTTCGTCCACTACCTTCTCGTCCTCAACCTGGCTCCTGTGCTGAAGGACTTTGCCAGTGTGGGTAGCAAAGGAAAGCCTGTAGGCCAGGGCTCTCCGACCCGGTTCCTGGAGTGCTACCCTCCTGTAGGTTTCACGCCAACCCAGTTGTAACTAATCTGATTCGGTTTATCAACCAGCTAATTATTAGAATCAGGTGCGCTAGATTAGGGTTGGAGTGAACCTACAGGACTGTAGCTCTCCAGGAACAGGGTTGGAGAGCCCTGCTGTAGGCTATACACCATTCAGCCTGTCTGACAATTGACATTCCCTTTGAACTTTCAGATTTGTTTTATTCAATATTTTTTTGTCACATACACCAGATGGGTGCAGTGAAATTTGTTATTTTACAGGGTCAGCCATAGTAGTATGGTGCCCCTGGAGCAAATTAGGGTTAAGTGCCTTGCTCAAGGGCACATCAACAGATTTTCTAACCTTGTTGGCTCGGGTATTCAAACCAACGACTTTTCGGTTACTGGCCCAACGCTCTAACCGCTAGGCAACCTTTCATTTTGAAGTTGACGTGTGTATTCTCTTTACACATTACAATATAAATGTTTACCACTGAAGGAAAAAGACAAGTGATGTCATTCTTAGATGAAAGCTAGTCTAATACATCACCAACAAAGTTTTTATAATGTGTGTGTTTTTTGTGTGTGTGTTTTCAGGAGTCATTTAGGTTCACTCTGTTCAAATGGGCAGATGAGCTCGACTCTCTGGGGCGCATCCAGGACCTGTTTGACTGCTATGAACAGGCTCTGGAGCTCTTCCCTACTGATGAGGTCATCATCAACAGCATGGGTGAACACCTGTTCAGGTAGCCCTCACTCAACAGTCTGACCGGTGTCTTGCATGTATTGTCTGTAGGCTTGGGAAGACTTTACTAGTCAGTTATTGTGGGGTAACATTGTACCTTAGAATATGCTTGACACAGGATCAATAATAGTTATCTTTTCTTTAATGTCTGCCAATAAATTGTTTGTTTGCATGCAGTGGTGTAAAGTGATTAAACTAGCCAGATAGCGCTGTGTCCTAGTAAATGTGTCACAATATTCTTAGATTGCTCACAATTGTTCCATTCCGATCTTCCATGCACGCTCCAGAATGGGATTCCGTGACGAGGCCGCTGGTCATTTCCACAAGGCCCTGAAGCTAAAGCCGGACTACCCTGAGGCCAAGGAGAACTTCTACCGCGTCGCCAACTGGCTGGTGGAGCGCTGGCACTTCCTGATGCTCAACGACCGCAAGAGGAACCACAAGTACCAGCAGGCCATCCAGAAGGCTGTGGAGGGAGGCTGCAACACTGTGTTAGATATAGGCACAGGGACCGGTATCCTCGGGTGAGATTTCTTTCTGCCTATTACTGTGAAAGGGATAGTTCATCCAAATGCCAAAATTACATGTTGCTTTCCATACCCTGCAAGCGGTCTTTGGACATTTGTGCCACAAATGCTAAAACGGTAGCATTTGGAAACAGTGCCAGCCACTGGTAGGAAAACAATGTAATTTTGTAATTTAGGTGAACTATCCTTTTAAGTGCATCATTTGTTTAATTACAAAACAAATAATTAGTTTAAAGTGATACAATCTTAATGGTTAGTATCTAGCCCAGAGAAATCTACACAGCTCTGGGATTGACTACGTTTGTGTTAAAACACTGTCATGTCTGTGGTCTGTCCATTTCTATTAATTTGTTACTGCTTGTAATCCTTGTTCCTCTCTGGTCTCTCTATGGACAGAATGTGTGCTAAGAAGACCGGGGCGGCTGAGGTGTACGCCTGTGAGCTGTCCAAGACCATGTACGAGCTGGCCTGCGAGGTGGTCACCGCTAACGGAATGAACGGACGCATCAAGATCCTCCATATGAAGTCGCTGGAGATGGAAGTGCCTAAAGACATCCCTAAGAGGTGACCAGGACACCCAAGTCATGCCCATTTTCCGAAAACGTCTGAAACCCTACTTCTATAAAGAGTATCATAAATACCCCCCCACCCCCCCAAAAAATAATAATAATGCACTAGTCTTTTTCTACTAGCACTGACTATGCTGATAACTACTTTGTTGAGGGAAAATATACTTGCTAAGACTGATGTGTTGTCTCACCTACCTTACTTTAAGATGAATGCACTAATGTAAGTGGCTCTGGATAAGAGCGTCTTCTAAATGACTAAAATGTAAGCTGTGTCCCGGAAACCGTCCCTATTTGTCCTCTAATGTTTGTGTGATGTTTTTTTTCCTGTGGTAGGGTATCGCTGGTTGTCACGGAGACTGTGGATGCTGGCCTATTTGGTGAGGGCATTATAGAGAGCCTTATACACGCCTGGAATCATCTGCTTTTGCCTCCACAGGTAATTAACTAGCATAGGCAGCCATGTTCAGGATTTATTTTATGTTCTGTGATGTCACGAGAGGCTACACAGCTTTCAGCGGGATTGCTCAAGTAGTGCAAGGAGACCAGGTTCAACCAAAACAAGGATTTTATTAAAGGTCTTGGGAAACTAACGAAAGTATAACACAATTCTGTTCTCTGGTGGCTCTTTAAGGGTTAACAGTTCAGGGATGTCTCTTCCACATCCAAAATCATAACTCTCCCTCGCTCAAATAACTTTTCCCCAGTCTTACTGTATTCCACGTTGCAGCTAGTGGCCAACCCAGCAAAACGTCCTTCCAAATGTCCCACACGTATTTCCACAGGTGCATATATCCAAAGGTGAGTATTTCCCCCAAAGGTAAGTATCTCCAAATCCTTATATTCCTCATGGAAGTGGACGTGCAGCACTCTTGTCCTCCAGAGAGCCCACCTTGGAGACCGTGTCTCTTCCCTTCAACAAACCTTCAGCTCCTCAGCTCCTGATTGGTTTCAGCTGCGTGGGAAGATTGGCCATAGAGGGTTGGAGTTCCCGACCATACCAGCAGATGGAGCCATAGCTGTCTGGGTTTGCAGCCATCTCAGGGGGATGTACGCCCTCCAGGACACAGCCTCTCGTGACATCACATCCCCTCCTCGGGACCGACGTCCTCGTCGGGTAAAGGCAGCGAAGAAGGCATCACGCCGGGAGAGGGCGTCCGCATTGCCGTGGTGCTTGCCAGACTGCTCTCTCTTCAACTCCTCCAACTCTAGGACCAGGGACTCAGCCTCCTGTTGTCTCTCCTTGAGTTTCTTACTGAACGCATCAGCCTTGGTTTTAGCAGAGTTTAGCTTCTGTTGAGCAGCTTTCAGTTCCTTCTCTCTCTCTGCCTCCGCATTCTTCATCTTGTTCTCCAACACCTTGTACTTCTCCTCTGCCTTCTTCTGGACCTCCTTACTACTGCGCAGGGTCTCCTCACACTCCTCGATGGTCCTGCGCAGCCTCTCCAGCTCCTCCTGTTGCTTAGGGAAGGAGCTCTGTTGGAGTTTAGCCTGGAGGATATCTAACTCTTCTGTCTTCATGTCTAACTGTTGCTTTAACAAACGATACCTCTCAGCGGTCCCCTTCAGACCAGACAGTTCTTTGTCCAGATTCTGTAGCTCCGTCTCTGTGTCGGTCTGGGCACCTGCCATCCCTATCAGAGCCCGGGCGGGAGTGAGTAACTCGGAGGATTGCACCGGAGCCTTCCCAGGATGAGTCTTGCCTCTCCGTTTCCGAGGTACTCGGGTTATCCTCTCCTGAGACTCTCTCCAGAGTGGGTAAAAAGGCTGGGCAGTCTCGTCCAATTAGGACAGGGACGGGGAGGGAATCAACCACCCCCGCCGTCGTGTGTATGGTTCCCCGTGTGCTGGTCATTGTAAGTTCAGTAATGGGGTATTCTCTGGTGTCCCCATGGACACAGGAAACTGGGAGGACTTTCCCCGGGGTCAGACACGTTGGGCCCACCAAATCCTTACGCACCAGGGTGGCCCGGCTACCAGAATCCAGTAAGGCCTCCACATCATGGTGATTCACAGTTACGGGCAGGTGGGGGGTCGATCTGGGCCGCCATCTACGACTCCCAAGAGCGAGGCAAAACGATGTGTGGGTGCTGAGCTGGAGGACTCCCGCAGTGGGCATAGGTTCATCGGCTGGTTTCCCACACTGCCAGGAGATATGTCCCATCTCCCCCACACCGGTAACACTGTCGAGGTTCCCCATCCTGGTGTACTCTTCTTGGACCCGCCTGGTTTCTGGCTCCCCCTGGAGCCGGGATAAGTCCTGACGTGGCTGGGTTCGAGACCTTGGGGTCCTTTGGACGGGTTCTTCCCATTTGTGGTGGGGCCGCACTCCTGGGGTCTTTTCGGGAAGCATTCAGCATCTCCGCTGTGGCCTGGTACTTTTCCACAGCTTCCACGGTCCGATCAGCCGTGGTCAAGGCCTGTTGACTGATGAACCGTTTTGCCTCATAAGGCAGGGCGCGTAGGTAACGATCCACCACAACGGCCTCCACCACCGCCGCTGCTGTATTCCTCTGCGGATCCAGCCATTTCCTTGCGATTCGGACAAGTTCATGCATCTGCGCCCGAGGAGGTTGGTCTGGTTGGAAGGTCCAACTGTGAAGCGCTGGGCCATACCAAACTTTGTGAGTCCATATCTGCTGAGGATCTCAGACTTCAGGGCATCATAGTCAGTAACCTGGTCAGGGCCCAGGTCCCGGACAGCATTCAGCGCTTCCCCGGTTAGAAAGGGGGCTAACAGACCAACCCACTGTTGCTTGGGCCAGGCTTCCCTAGTGGCCGTGGCCTCAAATGCATGCAGGTATGCCTCAATGTCATCGGTAGCTCCCATCTTAGATATAAAGTCACTTGCCTTTATTGGGCGGGTATTTTGGACCACCCTCTGTCTCTGCAACTGCAATTCCTCTGCCTTCAGAAGGTTGGCTTTCTTTGCTCCTCCAAGAGAGCCACGTTTGCTTGCATCTGGGCTTGCTGGCCAGCAACAAGGGCTTTCAATATGTCCTCCATTTCAGTCGGCGGGGAGCCTACGGCCAACTTGGAAAACTGGGTGATCAAACCTTCGGTATCCTCCTCTGACATGCACTATTAACGCTTTGAGCGTGCCCGTATTCTCCACCATCTGTGATGTCACGAGAGGCTACACAGCTTTCAGCGGGATTGCTCAAGTAGTGCAAGGAGACCAGGTTCAACCAAAACAAGGATTTTATTAAAGGTCTTGGGAAACTAACGAAAGTATAACACAATTCTGTTCTCTGGTGGCTCTTTAAGGGTTAACAGTTCAGGGATGTCTCTTCCACATCCAAAATCATAACTCTCCCTCGCTCAAATAACTTTTCCCCAGTCTTACTGTATTCCACGTTGCAGCTAGTGGCCAACCCAGCAAAACGTCCTTCCAAATGTCCCACACGTATTTCCACAGGTGCATATATCCAAAGGTGAGTATTTCCCAAAGGTAAGTATCTCCAAATCCTTATATTCCTCATGGAAGTGGACGTGCAGCACTCTTGTCCTCCAGAGAGCCCACCTTGGAGACCGTGTCTCTTCCCTTCAACAAACCTTCAGCTCCTCAGCTCCTGATTGGTTTCAGCTGCGTGGGAAGATTGGCCATAGAGGGTTGGAGTTCCCGACCATACCAGCAGATGGAGCCATAGCTGTCTGGGTTTGCAGCCATCTCAGGGGGATGTAACGTCCCTCCAGGACACAGCCTCTCGTGACATCACAGTTCATATAGAGTTTCTCACTGTAATGAATACAAGCCACCCTTTAGTGCAAGTCTGAAACCGTTACCATGATTAGGAAGTAACATGTATTGATTATTTATTTCCCAACACTTTCGCATAACATTTTCAGTTTCATCACAACAGTGGATTGAGATTCCAGTTATGTTCATGTTTTTCATTCATTTAACAGGATTGGCTGTCTCAATTCAACACAAGTGATCGCAAAGGAATCTTCAAAAGAGGCTTTACCTATATTTTTGTATCACAATGATAAAACATGATTATGAAGTATCAATCCTTTTATGTTAAATGTCCTTTATCCAGCCAAATCTAATGTTCTCCTGTTTATTGGCAAAGAGATTCATCCAAAATAATTTAAGGTTACAGTAGGAGACTGTGGTCCTCTGTAGCTCAGCTGGTAGAGCACGGCGCTTGTAACGCCAAGGTAGTGGGTTCGATCCCCGGGACCACCCATACACACACAAAAAAATAAAAAATATGTATGCACGCATGACTGTAAGTCGCTTTGGATAAAAGCGTCTGCTAAATGGCATATTATTATTATTATTATTATTATTACTACAGTACCAACCAACCACCTTCCTCAATATTAAAATGCAGCCAATATAAGTCAACAGTGCCATCTATGGTCTCAATGCGATACTACATTTGAGGTAAAAAAAATAATGAAAGGATAGATGAAAATCCTTTATATAAAGATTCCCTACAGACAAGTGCATTTAGCAAACATATACTATAAATTGCAACAACAAATAAAATCCTATTATAGCTAAGTTAATGGCATGAGGCCTGATCTATGAACACGTGAAGGCTCACTTTCTAGTCCTTCCACTGCAGAGTACCCAGGACCCATCCACGCCTCCATCCCAAACAGGCCGGGTCATCCCTGCCGGAGCCACTGTGTTTGGGATGGCTGTCCAGTGCCTGGAGATCCGCCGCCATCACAGGTGACCTGTCCTTCTGTTGTTAATCAAGGCTAACTTAAGTCAGTCAGACATTGTTCTTCAATGACGGATTTAGTTGTATAATTTATTTTGCGCGTTTCACACTCAATGCCTCAGCATGTAGAACAGTAGCCCAAATATCAACAAGTTCAGCTTTCGTGTCCTTATCTGTCGGAATATTTCATTGTCGACATGGAACAACAGCTGAAGGCCATATGTCCCTGGAGGTAGTATGTGTTTGTGTGTGTGTGGGTAAACAGACACCGGTGTTAATATTAATGTCATACCATCTATTTATAACTATGTGCCTGCAGGCTGTGTGTGTCTGAGGTGGGGGGCCTGGCCATGGCTGCAGCCGGAGAGCTCCACAGCCCAGTAAGCTGCAGCTCAGAGGATGACTCCACGGAGCCCTACACCACAGAGAGACTGAGCAGGCTGCCTGGAGGCTACACCCCCCTCACTGAACCCTTCAATGCCCTGGACATAGACTTCAACAACGTACAGGTCAGCGGCAGTATAGCTTCTTCATATATACATAGATAACATTTAAACCAGAAATCTCTATGGGGAATCTACTGAACTGTTAGTTATCATCAACAGCTACGATTTACAGCCTCACAGTGGCATTGCTGTGTGTAGATTCTGTATAATGATAACAAAACAATATCTTGTATGTCAAGAGCCTAGCTAGCGTGAGATTTGGCTATGGGTTCCAAGAATACAAGAGCAGTGATTCTACCGTAATTTTCGGACTATAAGCCGCGCCTTTTTTCCCATTTTTCGACCCTGCGGCTTATATAACGGTGCGGCTAATCTATGGATTTTTACAGCTAACGGCCACTAGAAGACCTCCTAAATCTATGGATTTTACAGGTTACAGTCCACCAACTTTAACTCTATGGGCTCTATGACCGGTCCGCGTCCCCCACCTTTAAGCAGCGGGCTCCAGCAGGAAAAGCTGGAGGCCGGAAAAGAGTGAGACAGGTAGCGCGCAAAAGTAAAAGTGGAACCGAGAGTGGTACGAGAGACAGAATGAGAGACAGAACGAGAGCAAGACAGACAGACATTACGAGAGCGAGACAGTTTGTGCAATTACCGTATATTTTAAGCAGCCGTGTTGCTGCAACTTTAGGCTTACGCGCTTACTGTCGCGTTACAGGCACTTTATTTTGCACTTAAAAAAAAACACATTTAATTTAGCCATTGATATTGCCTCGTCAAGCGCTGTAAGCTTTGTTTTTTGTTATGGTACTACTGTAGGCTATAATGTAGCTAAATATTCAAAGATGTGCACACTTTTTCAAGGTTTTTCAAAAATAACCAAAGTTAAGTGGTTAAATGATTGTGACGCTATTAACTAATTTTGCTGGGGAACCCCTAGCACTCCCTCAAGGACCACTGGTTGAAAACCACTGCTGTAGATCACTGCCGGTATGTGCGCTGGGAGCGCACCGTTTAAGTTTGAAAGTTGAAAAGTTTGTGTGTCTGAAACGCTATGTGATACAGTACAGTTTACACAGCACAGTATATGTTCTGTAGCTACTATTGCACTAAATGGGAACACTTGAATACGTTATGCAAATATGCAACTTATGCAAATATGTTAATAAATGGGAGCTTCCTCAAGCAGCCATCTCTTTCCCGACAATCCCCTCTGTGCACGAACCCTTACATATGGTAATTAAACATTAAAACACCTGCGGCTTATAGTCCAGTGCGGCTTATAGTGCAGAAAATACGGTAATTATGCTATGCTAACTGTGCCCCAGGAGCTGGAGGGTCTGTGCTCCAGGGAGGTGAGCCGGGTGCGTCTACCCGTAACTGGGGAGGGTCTGCTAGACGCTCTGGCTGTGTGGTTCCAGCTCCACCTGGATCAGGAGAGCAGCCTGTCCACCGGACCTATGGAGGACACTTGCTGGGAGCAGGCCATCTACCCTGTTCAAACACCACACAGTAAGATCATTTATATCAGACATGTATGTACACTGCGTGTACAAAACATTAGCAACACCTTCCTAATATTGAGTTGCGCCCCCTTTTGCCCTCAGAACAGCCGCAGTTCGTCGGGGCATGGACTCTACAAGGTGTCAAGCGTTCCACAGGGATGCTGGCCCATGTTGACTCCAATTTTTCCCAAAGTTGTGTCAAGTTGGCTGGATGTCCTTTGGGTGGTGGGCCATTCTTGAAACTGCTGAGTGTGAAAAACCCAGCAGCGTTGCAGTTCTTGACACACTCAAACCGGTGTGCCTGGCACCTACTGCCATACCCCATTCAAAGGCACTTGAATCTTTTGTCTTGCCCATTCACCCTCTGAATGGCACACATACACAATGCCTGTCTCAAGGCTTTAAAAAAAATCCTTCTTTAACCTGTCTCCACCCAGTCATCTACACTGATTGAGGTGGATTTAACAAGTGACATCAATAAGGGATCATAGCTTTCACCTGGATTCACCTGGTCAATCTGTCATGGAAAGAGCAGGTGTTTGTAATGTTTTGTTCACTCAGTGTATATACACATGCAGTGAGGTAGTATATTTAGACAACTGCACACTACTCCTCTGTAGGAGTCAGATCTAGTGTTGCTCTATCTATAGAGCAGTATGTTTAAACATCTCTACGTAGAGCCCTTTAATCATACAGTAGAGATGCACATAATGCACTGCCTAAACACAGATTCTCCTGAGATCCACTCAGCACAGCTATACAGTAATACTTACATATTTGTTACCATATAAATTACACATATTACATACTGTACATAATATATAAAAATGGTGTTCTTGCATATTCCACTGTAATATTTGTCCCCTTCCGATGTTTGCAATGCAATTCCACATTCTGTCAAACGGGGGCAGTAGGCTACATATTGAAGAAACCCATTCCTTTGAAGACATTAGGCAATGACTGAAGTCAACGTACAGTCTACATATCTGACCTCAAGGCTGTTATTAGTTGGCTTTGGTTTGCCTAGCTTGATTCCATGACCATTCAAATGGATTGAATGTATTATACGCAAATAGGCTTGACCTTTGTCAACAAACAATTCTGTACTCCTTTACCCTGTCAGGCTGTTGTGCTCCTTCCAGACGTAGAACAACTAAGTGAAGTTGTAGTGTTGACATTGAGATGCATCATCATTCAGCTACAGAGCTCAGTGTCTCTTTACAGCAGTGTTGCTAATTGACAGGGGCAGCGTCTAGGGACCAGCCAGACGCCATCCCCACCACCTTTTCCCGGTGATCATCGACATCCATTTCCCGGCCGCCGTGGCGAGACAGACGGGTGCACCGGGGATCGCCTGTGACACTCTTTAGTGTTCATGAATCTCTTATAGGATATAAATATGTATTTTCCCCAAACGCCCCCTGACAACGACAAACCACACGCTGACGTGATGACACAAACAGATGTTATTCCTACAGCGCTCTCTCTCTCTCTCTTGTGCCTCCCTCCCTCCTGAATCTCATTTCCCTCGTTCCCCTGCTCCTACCCCTCTCTTCCTCTCTCTCCCTCTTTCTTTTTGTGCAGTGGCAAAGCGTCTTGTTCCATGCCAGTTCTGTTTACTTGTTGTTGTGGTTCATGAATAAACAGTTATGTGCGCAACAAGGTCTTATAAAAAGAAAGAAATCAACTTGTTAAGATATGCCAATAATTTGTATGTAATTTACGTTTTCTTTTGCAATTCTACATGCTTTATTTGTTAGACTAAAAGAGGGTCACACCCATCAAAACAAATTTACATACACTGAGTGTACGAAACATTAGAAATACCTGCTCTTTCCATGACATAGACTGACCAAGTGAATCCAGGTGAAAGCTATGATCCGTTATTGATGTCACTTATTAAATCCACTTCAATTAGTGTAGATGAAGGGGTGGAGACAGGTTAAAGAAGGATTTTTAAGCCTTGAGACAATTGAGACAGGCATTGTGTATGTGCGCCATTCAGAGGGTGAATGGGCAAGACAAAATATTGAAGTGCTATTCTTGACTGTTATTGTATACAATTTGAGGTATATACACGATGGTGCAACTCATTGGATGGTTGTTAATTCAATGTCAATGGGTTTGTATCTGTCCTTATTCAAATGAACCATAAAATGAAATGTCTGGTCAGATTTCCCCCTGAGGCCTGGTGACGAGCTCATCGTGGAGATCTCCTGCCGGGACGCCTACCTGAGACTCTGCAGCGTTGCCGTAGCGCGAGACGGACGAGAGTTCCGTCTAGACGACTGTCTGGATCCAGACCAACCTAGAAACAACCCAGGCCAAAGTGGCAATCCCAAGCCAAGCCTGAACGCCGAGGCAGAACTGTGCAGCGCCCTAGCCTGCCTCGGGACAGAGCAGAGCAGTGGACCTCGAGACTACACCATGCTGGAGTGTGCTGAAATGGCCCTCCTCAACAACCAGCCCTACCACGATAGTTTCCGCAGGGCACTGGCTAAACTCATCACCAACCTGAAGGACGCTCGTTCGGTCCAGGGTCCCAGCCAGGGTCAAGGGTTAGCGGTCATGCCTCTCACTGACCCTCCCAGTGGCCCTATGGACCCTGGTCCCGACCCCTTCTACGTGCTGGACGTGTCTGAGGGCTTCTCTGTCCTCTCCCTCATGGCAGCCAGTCAGGGCCAGGTGAAGGCATATAGTTCGGTAGAGAAGACCCAGCACCAGGCGGTGCTCAGGAGGCTGGCCAAGGCCAACGGTGTCCCAGAGGAGGCTCTCGAGTTCTGGCTGAACCAGGTGGAGGATGAGCAGGCGGTGCTCCAGAGACCCTCCAGGGAGAAGCTGTGGAGCGCCATCATATTAGACTGTGTGGAGACCTGTGGCTTAGTCAGGCAGAAGCTGATGGAGAAAGCCACCCTGGCCAGGTAGGACGATGTAGCAAGCGCTGCTGGGAAAGGTAGTTTTGGTAGTAACAGGGTAGTATGTATAACGTGCTGGGGGAATTTGATAGTGTTTTAGGAATGAGGTGGGATTGTTGATCATATCTCGAATGTTGATATTAATCTTCAGTGTTATCATATTGGGAAAAATATACTATTTGGGTTTAGAAGAATATGTCCCTTTTTGTATGTTTTTATTGTCAGCAATTGTTTGTTTGTTTGGGTGGGATCCATCCATGGCAGGTGTCTGTTGGAGGACGGCGGTCAGATCTTCCCAGAGAGGATTGTGTTGTACGGGATGCTGGTAGAGTCTGACAGCCTGCTCCTGGAGAGTGCTGTCCAGGGCCAGGAGCCTACACTGGGCTTCAACATCGCCCCGTTCATCAACCAGTTCACTGTGAGTTATTGACAACTGCCTAGATTCACTGCATGCGTACTGTATCTCCCCACCTGTCTTGAATATGTCGTAACTAGGGCCTGAGGTTTTAATGATATAGTTAAGCAATAAGGCCCAAGGGGGTGTGGTATATGGCCAAGGGGTGTTCTTATGCACGACGCAACGCAGAGTGCCTGGATACAGCCCTTAGCTGTGGTATATTGGTCATATACCACAAACACCTGAGGTGCCAAATTGCAGTAAAAATAAATGTTTTGTCATACCCGTGGTAAACGGTCTGATATACCATGGCTGTCAGCCAATCAGCATTCAGGGCTCGAACCACCCAGTTTATAGTTATATGCTCTTTCCATGACATAGGTGAACAGGTGAATCCAGGTGAAAGCTATGATCCCGTATTGATGTCACTTGTTAAATCCTCTTAAATCAGTGTAGATGAAGTGGAGGAGACAGGTTCAAGAAGGATTTTTTTAAAGGCCTTGAGACAATTGAGACGTGGATTGTGTATGTGTGCCATTCAGAGGGTGAATGGGCAAGACAAAAGATCCCTGAACGCTTTCGACACCTTGTAGAGTCCATGCCCCGACGAATTTAGTCTGTTCTGAGGGCAAAAGTGGTGCAACTCAATATTAGGAAGGGGTTCCTAATGTTTCATACACTCAGTGTGTGTGTGTGTATATATATATATATATATATGTATATACAGTGGGGAAAAAAAGTATTTAGTCAGCCACCAGTTGTGCAAGTTCTCCCACTTAAAAAGATGAGAGAGGCATGTAATTTTCATCATAGGTACACGTTAACTATGACAGACAAAATGAGATTTTTTTCTCTCCAGAAAATCACATTGTAGGATTTTATGAATTTATTTGCAAATTATGGTGGAAAATAAGTATTTGGTCAATAACAAAAGTTTCTCAATACTTTGTTATATACCCTTTGTTGGCAATGACACGGTCAAACATTTTCGTAAGTCTTCGCAAAGTTTTTACACTGTTGCTGGTATTTTGGCCCATTCCTCCATGCAGATCTCTCCTCTAGAGCAGTGATGTTTTGGGGCTGTAGCTAGGCAACACAGACTTTCAACTCCCCCCAAAGATTTTCTCATGGGGTTGAGATCTGGAGACTGTAAGGCCACCCAGGACCTTGAAATGCTTCTTACGAAGCCACTCCTTTTGCCCGGGCGGTGTGTTTGGGATCATTGTCATGCTGAAAGACCCAGCCACGTTTCTCTTCAATTCCCTTTGCTGATGGAAGGAGGTTTTCACTCAAAATTTCACATACATGGTCCCATTCATTTCTTTCCTTTACACGGATCAGTCGTCCTGGTCCCTTTGCAGAAAAAACAGCCCCAAAGCATGATGTTTCCACCCCCATGCTTCACAGTAGGTATGGTGTTCTTTGGATGCAACTCAGCATTCTTTGTCCTCCAAACACGACGAGTTGAGTTTACCAAAAAGTTCTATTTTGTTTTTAGTTTCTCTTCTGGATCATCCAAATGTACTCTAGCAAACTTCAGACGAGGCCTGGACATGTACTGTCTTAAGCAGGGGGACACGTCTCGCACTGCAGGATTTGAGTCCCTGGCGTGCGTAGGTGTGTTACTGATGGTAGGCTTTGTTACTTTGGTCCCAGGCTCTCTGCAGGTCATTCACTAGGGTCCCCCGTGGGTTCTGGGATTTTGCTCACCGTTCTTGTGATCATTTTGACCCCACGGGGTGAGATCTTGCGTGGAGCCCCCAGATCGAGGGAGATTATCAGTGGTCTTGTATGTCTTCCATTTCCTAATAATTGCTCCCACAGTTGATTTCTTCAAACCAAGCTGCTTACCTATTGCAGATTCAGTCTTCCCCAGCCTGGTGTCCAGGTCTACAATTTTGTTTCTGGTGTCCTTTGACAGCTCTTTGGTCTTGGCCATAGTGGAGTTTGGGAGTGTGACTGTTTGAGGTTGTGGACAGGTGTCTTATATACTGATAACAAGTTCAAACAGGTGCCATTATTACAGGTAACGAGTGGGAGGACAGAGGAGCCTCTTAAAGAAGAAGTTATAGGTCTACTGAGAGCCTAGAACTCTTGCTTGTTTGTAGGTGACCAAATACTTATTTTCCAACTTAATTTGCAAAAATTCATTAAAAATCCTACAATGTGATTTTTCTGGATTTTCTTTCTCTCAATTTGTCTGTCATAGTTGACGTGTACCTATGATGAAAATTACAGGCCTCTCTCATCTTTTTAAGTGAGAGGACTTCACAATTGGTGGCTGACTAAATACTTTTTTTCCCCACTGTATATAGATA
>NW_025538599.1:0-18142 GCF_020615455.1 Coregonus clupeaformis | reverse complement strand
TTCCAAAATGGACAATGACCCCAAGCAACACTTCCCAAAGTTGTGGGAAAATGGGCTTGGACAAACAAAGTAAAGGTATTGGAGTGGCCATCACAAAGCTTCCGACCTCAATCCCATAGAACATTTGGTTAGGGCAGAGAAACTGGAAAAGCATGTGCGAGCAAGGAGGCCTACAAACCTGACTCATTACCCAGCTTTGTCCGGAAGGAATGGGGCCAAAATTTACTCCAACTTATTGTGGGAAGCAGCTACCTCCAAATTGTTTGACCCAAGTTTAACAATTGAAAGGCAATGCTATCAAATACTAATTGAGTGTATGTAAACTTTCTGACCCAATGGGAATGTGATGAAAAGAAATAAAAGCTGAAATAAGTCATTCTCTCTACTATTATTCTGACATTTTCACATTCTTAAAATAAGTGGTGATCCTAACTGACCTAAGACAGGGAATTGTTACTAGGATTAAATGTCAGGAATGGGAAAAACTGAGTTTAAATGTACAGTTGGTCTGAGTTTACATACACCTTAGCCAAATAGCATTTGCAACTCCAGTTTTTCACTGTGGATATAGACACTTTTGTACCTGTTTCTTCCAGCATCACCTCTACAGGTCCTTTACCAATCACATTAGAACTTCAGCGTTTGTATAATAGGCTGTACTTTCCTCATCTGTATCAGTATAACAACATGTAAAGACTAACTTACATGGACAATAGTCACATGGACAATTATCTGTATTCAAACTACTGTATCTGAACTGTCTACATATACGTGCATTCGAGGGAAGTATTCAGACACGTTGACTTTTTCCACATTTTTGTTATGCTGTTTCCCTTATTATAATATAGATTAAATTGGTTTTTTCCCAATATCAATCAAACACACAATACCCCTCAAAATAACAAAAGCAAAAATAGGTTTCTAGCATATTTATTAAAAATTCAGACCCTTTACTCTCAGTATGCATGAAGCACCTTGCAGCGATTCAGCCTCGGAGTCTTCTTCTCTGCAGATCCTCAGCTCGTCCAGGTGCTGGATGGGGGCGTCGCTGCTCAGGCCTATTTTCCCGGTCTCTCCAGAGATTTTGAACTCGGGTTCAAGGCTGACTAAGCCAGTCCCAGTCCCTGCCGCTGAAAAACCTCCCCTAGCATGATGCTGCCGCTCACCATGCTTCCGTAGGGATGTTTCCTCCAGACCTGACACTTGGCATTCAGGCCAAAGAGTTCAATCTTGGTTTCATCAGACCAGATAATCTTGCTTTCTCATGGTCTGTGAGTACTTTAGGTACCTTTTTGGCAAACTCCAAGCGGGCTGTCTGTGCCTTTTACTGAGGATTTACTTCTGTCGGCCATCTACCATAAAGGCCTGATTGGTGGAGTCACTGCAGAGATGGTTGTCCTTCTGGAAAATTCTCCCATCTCCACAGAGGAACTCTGGAGTTCTGTATCAGAGTGACCAGGTTTCATGGTCACACTCCACGACCAAGGCCCTTCTCCCCCGATTGCTCCAGTTTGGCCGGGCGGCCAGCTCTATGAAGAGTCTTGGTGGTTCCAAACTTCTTCCATTTGGAATGATGGAGGCCACTGTGTTCTTGGGGACCTTCAATGCCAGAAATGTTTTGGTACCCTTCCCAGATCTGTGCCTTTACAGTCAATCCTGTCTCGGAGCTCTCACGGACAATTCCTTCCAACCTCATGGGCTTGGTTTCTTGCTCTGACATGCACTATCAATTCATGGGACCTTATATAGACAGGGGGTGTCGATGCTGGGATAGGATAAAGTATTCCTTCTACCCCCTTACCCCAAAAAAAAAAAAAAATACATTGTAAAGTGGTTATCCCAACTGGCCTATAAGGTGATACCAGATTTTAAGTCGCTCTGGAGCGAGCGTCTGCTAAATGACGTAAATGTAAATGTAAATGTGTGTGCCTTTCCAAATCATGTCCAATCTGAATTGAATTTGCAACGGTGTGGACTCAATCAAATTGCCAAAGAAACATCTCGGCGATGATCAATGAAACAGAGGACGCACCTGAGCTCAATTTCCAAGTCTCATAGCAAAGGGTCTGAATACTTGTAAATACATATTTACTTCAGTTTTTATGTTTTATAAAAACTTTGGGTTATTATTGGTGTGTAGATTGATGAGTAAAAACAATAATTTCAACATTTTGAATAGCTTCACGTAACAAAATGTGGGAAAAAGTCAAGGGGGTCTGAATTACTTTCCAAATTCCGTCATGGCTTCAGCATACAATTGAGCAGTAAACGGTAACATCCAACTGAGGTTCAAAGATCTGGTATAGGGCTTTTGAGTGCTGAACAGAGTGGTCTCTTTTTTACCACCTGTTCCTACTACCTTCACATGAACAAGTTGTTTGATCTGCTCTCCTCCCTGTCCATTCCAAGTCAAGTGGCTAATCCACTGCAGCCTTTCCTCTTAGACATATTACACCTGGGTTCAAATAGTATTTTCTCCTAAAGATCTTTGAGCTGATTGAGCCTGCCCGGCTACAATGTCCAGTTGCACGTGCCAGTCTTATCATTGGTTCCATTGCGCCAGGCAATGCTCAATCAAGCACAGACCAAGTGATTTTGCGACAAACCAGATTTAAAACCCAGGTACTATTTGATCGCCTCACCTGACACCCTCTCTCCTCTGTGTGTGTGTGTGTGTGTGTGTGTGTGTGTGTGTGTGTGTGTGTGTGTGTGTGTGTGTGGTGTGTGTGTGTGCAGTGCGTCAGTTTCCCAGCCCTCCATGTGAATACTGTACCTGTCTAAATGTATTCTGTTTTATTCAGCTGCCTCTCCTTTAATCTGGACAGAGATAAAAGGCCCTGATCTTAAAGCAGTGTTTAAATCAGCATAGTTAAAGCCATAGGACCAAAGAGGACCGGGTCTCCAGATACATCAACACAAACACAAACCTACAAAGACAACAGGGATGGTTAATGAAGGGAGAGTGGGGACGCGTAGCACCTGCCTAATATTAGTGTGGTGGGTGAGGGGATTCTCTCTTCGGGGATACTCTTGATTAGTCTTAATATATTTAGAGATTTGTCAATATTTAAACGAAAACACGAGAAACTAGATCTAGGAACCCTCACCGTTTCTTGCACAGAAGAAATTGATATACGGATCGATATATTGCTTGTGCTGCAGTAACTCTTTACACAAAGCTAGGGATTAACAAAGCTAACAACTAGTGCTCTTTCTCCTTGAGATCACACACACACACACACACACACACACACACACACACACACACACACACACACACACACACACACACACACACACACACACAAAATTTTCCATATCCACGACATACAATCCTTCCCTGGCTTCAAGACTGTACAGTATTTAATAAGGATGGCACCCTATTGCCTATATATGTGCTCTACTTTTGACCAGGGTAC
Organism: Coregonus clupeaformis; assembly: GCF_020615455.1. Taxonomy (NCBI): domain Eukaryota; kingdom Metazoa; phylum Chordata; class Actinopteri; order Salmoniformes; family Salmonidae; genus Coregonus; species Coregonus clupeaformis. Next base: position 14,723 of record NW_025538599.1, on the reverse strand, counting down.
ATAGAGGCACCTCCGTGAGGGGTACTAGTCAAAAGTATGTGTACTATGTGTAGGGATAGGGGTGCCATTTAGGGCGTAGGCAGAACACCCTCTTCCTGAGAGGTCATAAAGGAGCAAAGGGAAAGACATAAGGATGGATAGAGATTTAATGAGACTGAAGAGGAAGGCAGCCGGAAGTATGAACCCGAGCTGCCAGTCCAAAATGGCACCCTAGTCCCTATCCTGTTAGTGCTACTTTTTAACCAGAGCCCTATGGGCTTGGTCAAAAGTAATGCACTATATAGGGAATAGGGTGCCATTTAAGACGCACTTCCAGAATTGATCCAGGGTTGTCATCCCCTTGTATCCTCCAGCCAATTTACTCTCTCTCCTTCCTCTTTCTCTTCCTCCTTTCTTTCCTGAGGTCTTGGCTAGGTCAGGCACATCTCAGGTGGAACAGGTGGATGACGTGAAGGAGCATTATTCTACCCAGGCCAGACCATCGCAGTGGAACACAGAGTGATGGATGAAGGAGCATTATTCTACCCAGGCCAGACCATCGCAGTGGAACACAGAGTGATGGATGAAGGGAGCTTATTCTACCCAGGGCAGGCCATCTCAGTGGAACACAGAGTGATGGATGAAGGAACCCACGGCAGCCCTTAATGATTAACTCTCTCTCTCTGGCACTACTCCCCATCTCCTCCTCCCAATCCCCTCTTCCATCCTCTCTTCCTCTGACTCTCTTGTCTTACTGCTGATCAACATACACGATAAATGGGCAGAGCTGAGAAGTGTGGTGGGTCTATTTTAAACTCTCTCCCTTTCTCTCTCTCTCTCTCTCTCCTCTCTCTCTCTCTCTCTCTCTCTCTTGCTCTTTCTTTTCTCTCTCTCTCTCTTTCTCTCTCTTTGCTCTTTCTCTCTCTCTCTCTCTCTCTCTCTCTCTCTCTCTCTCTCCCTCTCTCTCTCTCTCTCTCTCTCTCTCTCAAACACAAATTACAAGATAAGGAGTGTCTAATAACACAGACATTCATGCATGCACACATCACAAGCACACACACACAAACACACACACACACCCATACAACTCCAATACCCGCAAGGGAAATTCAGGACTTAAACTCTTTGAACCTGTTCTATGACAAAAGCTTTCATCAAAACACAGTCTTTCACTGTAAAACCTTCAAGAACCCAGCACAAAATATACTTATAGTAATAGTATTTAATGCTTTATGGATTTTGCATCTGGTTCAGAATGGATAAAATGTTGGTCAATAACATTGCGGTGGGACTAGGAGGAAATATTGTTGCAGTTGATTCATTCTATTAAAAGTGAAATGCTTAATCAATAAAGAGGTAATTTATTGTAAAATCAAATTACTGAATAATGTCAAAGTGTGGGTTATAATAATAATATGCGCCAGCTGTAGCTTTTATCCAAAGCGACTTACAGTCATGCGTGCACATACATTTTTGTGTATGGGTGGTCCGGACTCGAACCCACTACCTTAGCGATGCTTACAAGCGCCGTGCTCTACCAGCTGAGCTCAGAGGACCACCGGTTCATGATGGTGCCTTAGAGTCAGAAATTTTGTATATTAATCTCAGCAAATGGGTATCTGTATGTGTTAACATGTGTGTAATGTGCATGTGCGTCTGTGTCTGCCTCCCAGTGTTTGTACATGTGTGCATCTGTTTGTCCGTCTGTATGTGTGTGTATGTGTTATGTGTGTGTACGTGCAGGTGCTTCTGCATGCTTGCATCTGTGCGATTGCTTCTGTGTGTTTGCTGGCAGGTCTGTGTGTTTTTTTCCCATCTCCCAAGAATCAAAGCTTGTGGTCTGATTCAGATACTCCCACACAGCTATGTGTGGGCATCTGTATGAGTGTGTGCGTCACTACAGTATGTGACTGGATGGAACGGGCTAAGCAGTGCGTCCTCCTGCAAAGAACTGTCGTGAAAGCCACACCTGAAAGGTCACAACCTCCATGGGAGTCACGCAGCTAAAGGGAATCAGTGACGAGGTCGCTAGGGGGTAAGGATCTGACCCTCATCCTCCAACACCTGCCTTTACCACTCTTCAGAGGCTGCCTTTTGACCCCACCCCACCTCTACTCCACCTCCCACTGCCTCACCCACCTCCCCCAGGAACCCAAAACACCCCCCTTGAGGAGGGGAAATGACAGGAACATTGATTTAAGGGACTATTATATTAAATTTGACACGGATGAGGGACATTTAAAGCAGGTTTAAAGGGACATTTGTTCTCCTGCTTCCAGCTGTTGGCGGTAGATCCTCTGCAACCTTCCAAAGAGAGAGAACAGAGAAGAGGGAGGAGAGGGGATGGAGGGGGAGAGGGAGGAGAGGAGTGCAGAGGGGGAAAGAGGGGAGAGAGTAGGGAGGAGGATGGAGGGGAGAGGAGGAGAGGAGAGGGAGAGGGATGGAGGGATGTGGAGGGTGGAGGGAGGAGAGGAGGATGGAGGGATGGAGGGGGAGAGGAGGAGAGAGGGTGTGGGAAGAACAAAGAAAAACAAACCCATACCAGACTCACTTCCCATTTCCTCATGTCCTATGACGAAATCCAAACACCTGTCTTTAAACACCTGTCCTTAAACTCCTGTCTTCAAACTCCTGTCTTTAAACACCTGTCCTTAAACTCAAGTCTTTAAACACCTGTCCTTAAACACCTGTCTTTAAACACCTGTCCTTGAACACCTGTACGTCCCTCATTCCAGTATGAAGCACAGGTGACAGAGGAACGGTGACAATGGTCTTGGTAGGAGTTGGCAAGACAATGCAAACAGATCTGGGACCAAGCAGACAGGGGGTCGTAGAGTCGGAGGCTCAGAGACCAGGGGACCGTGTACCAACGGTCCCCACGGTTTAAGGGATGTTTATTTCCCTATTCTTTCACTTCATCGCTCCTTCCCTCTCCCTGATTAAGTTTTCCTATCAGGGGGACGCAAATGGGGGGTTTCTGACAGCCCATCAATCAAAGTCTACAGCTCCAATCTGTGGGGACGCTAACGCAGGTGTCTGTAATTGTAGTCTATGCATGCATACTTACACATATACACACTGGTCGTGGCCGTAATCTGCATGCGCTTCTACTTACTTAAACTGGCATATTGTGTAGTAATCTACTACGTACCTTTTAGCACACTGTTTAGCAAAAAAAGTATGCAGTTTGCCACACCGTTAAAGCGAATTACTTTTAAGAACGTTCAAGACAACTGGTAATTCTGGAAACAAAACGAGCTCGACTGGGAAAAAGTTAGAGAAGTCGTAGCTCTAGGACGATGCCCCGAGTTTATGATGTCCGATTTTCCCAGTTGGAAAGTTTTTTTCAGAATTCCTTGTTGTCTTGAAACGACCATCAGTTACAGCTTCATATGAACAAGAAAGGATCTTCTGTAGCCCAATCCCAGTGACCTTTCGTGTGTTTTTAAGGCTAACGTTAGCTAAGTAACTAGCATTTGGAACTACATATTTGGAGTGTGCAGCATAGAGTGTACCAGGTTGGCCTACGCATGTATCAATTGAAGAGTCACCTGGGGCGTGAAAGGGAATGGAAGATGCAGTAGAGGAATGCAGTGCTGAGACATAGGGCTCTCGTAATGAGGACGACTAGCTACTACTCTGAATATTGTGTAGTGAGCTTTCTGGCGCCCAGAGCTGCTGAGGCTTCACCCAAGTGGGTGCCATACGTAAGCGGAGAGAAGTCCAGTGGCTACACGACTCATGCTGGTTCCCAGAGTAGGTAGCCCTCTACAAGATCGTCACCAGACTCCTTCATCAACCATCTCCTGACCACCTTCCTCTGATCAAGCCATGAACTGTCCCTCTCTATCTTTGGAGATGCATGCACTCAAAGACTTGGCCTCTATTGGTTGACCTAGCCAACTGCATAAAGCTGGGGCTACTCATGTGTATTGCTTGTTTGTTTTTATATTTTTGATGCGCTTTGAGATTGTTATGAAAAAGCGGTGTAGAAATGTAATAAACAAAGATGGTTTATTTAGTTTAGTAGAGCAAACATCTATGAAGATGTATCTTATCTAATTGTTAAGCCATGCAACTGCAACAACATAGCTTAGATGTGAGAGTGCATTTTTTGAATGTTGAAAATGTTCAAGTGTAAACACACACCAACAGTGGCTGTACCATGCATCAAATACATTCTTTTTTTTACAAACAAGAAACATATCAATGAGAAAACAGGAATCCACTTTGGGCTTAGAAAAAAAGGACTTCACCTAAAACAATTAACAGCTAGCATACACGAATACATAAAACTCCTTCTTAATCCTTGGCCTCTAAAATGGCCATAAGGCGTCCCCTCCCTGGCAGTCACCTCCTTCTTCCGCCTCCACTTCTGGACCCTTCTGGGAGGGAGAGAGGGATTGGGTGATGGAGTGGCTGTAGCCTCCCTCCATGCTGACTCTGGTGGGGAGCTTTGCTCCTGAAGAATATGGAAAAGGATAGCTTGCATCAAACATACTCAGCTACATGTAAAAGGTATTATGCCTTCTCTAGAATACTTGCACTTTTCTAAGTATATCTTCACACTTACATGGAATGTTCCACCGGGCTTAGGAAATAGATGGAAAGTGTTAAGTTGCTCTCAGAGAAAGGGAACTTTAGTATCCAAGTACAGCACAGCAATAAATGTCGAGATAACATACAAAGTAGCGTTACTTTTAATTTTTTGCTTATGGTTCTCCCACTTATTTTTCACTCATGCAGGGCGTACAGCTGCCCCTTCAGCTCACCTCCTTCCGTAGATCATGAAAAGACATAAGATGAAGTACAACATTAACCAAAACATGACAAAGTAGAGTTGTGTGAAGTTTCTGTAGACAGCTAGACTTCCACATACTTTATCAAATTGGAGTGCCAAGGTGAAACAAGCTACTTTCCACCATAACAGGTGCAATGAAACTAGCAGCTAACCTAGACCCATTCAGGCTGTAACCGTTCAGGTGGAAAGTAATATTGCATAGCATGAACATTACAAACACAGATAAACCGACTTGACAAATCAGGAGAACTAGAAAAAAATTTGGGACAACAGTACCACTGTGGAAAATAGGAATGTAATAGTAGGCTACCGTGTTACTAACATTAGCTATGGGGCTAGTGGCAGTGCATAGTGCAGTGGAAAGAGAGCTAACTATGGCTAACATGACTTACTCAAAACCTTTGTAGCGGTCATTTCTCCTGCCACGTTATCCTGCACAGTTAAATGCCTGGTATAGGAGAGCAATAGTAATGGCGTCTTTTTGTAGGCACTCACTCTGTCATGGTTCATTGGACAAGGCCTATGGGAAAATGAATGGAGTTTGTATAGGGTTTTTGGATAACACGAGAAAATAAGGTCTGTGGTAAACACAGGGCTTAGGAGATCTTAGCACATTTTGTTCTTTAAGATAATCTTAATCAGCTAACAGGTCGCTGTTTGTTGAATTTTAAAGCATTTATGTAATCAAAATAAGTACATAAAGCACACAAAAGGCTTCATAATTCAGTAAAGGTAATGTTAACTGACTTATAATCTTTTACCTCATAGAACAAAACATTCCTAAGATCTCCTAAGCCTGTGTTGCTGAACCTCAGACCTTATTTTCAGCGTTTATCCTACAAACATTATTCTTTCCCAATCATTTTCCCCATGGTGTAACGATCCCGGCAGTCTGAGTGGTCCTGTCTGGGTGACTAGTGTTTCTGTGTCGTGATCTCCAGTTTCCCGAGGTTTCGGGAACGCTCGCGGGGAGCGCTCTTTGATTTCCGCGCACCTGCATCCCATCAGCAATGCTGCACACCTGGTCCTGATCATCACCCTTCTTAGGCTCTGACTAACATCCAGTTCCTGCCGGATGGGTTAGCCATGATGGTCAGTATGTTTGTCAAAGCGTATCACTGGGCCTCTGAGCTACTAGTGTTAGTTTTGTTGTTTTGCACCTTGTTGGCTTCGTGTACTTACCTCCGTTTGTTTCTATCCAGTCTCTCACCCGGAACCTTCTCCCAACCTCTGCCTGATGGTCGGCGGCTGCCGAGCCATTACCGGACCAACCACTGCACCCTCAATCAACCCATCCACGCCACCCGCTCCGTTCCCTGGATTATTCAACCTCACTCGGAATCTATTAAATAAACACTCATCTTTTTGTCTCAAACGTACCTTGTCCCTCTGGTCTGCTTAACTGGCTCTGGCTAATGGCCGTGACAGAACGATCCGTCCAGTAATGGAACCCAGCGGACCTGGACTCTGGGTTCGCCAAGTGCCATTACTCCAGCAGGAGAAGATGTTGGGCCATCATAGCCGCGGTACTACAGGAGATCGCGTTGTCGTTCGGAACCTTTCTACCGGTCTGACGGAGGTCCAGAACCAACGCAAGTGTCCGGTGGAGGATCCACTACCGGTTTTCACCCATCTAGCCTGCCGCTTCTGAAGTTGTGTCCCTCCGTGAGCCCAAGGTTCCGGCGCCGGATGGGGCAGTAGAGGGGGAGCTGGGAAGATGCCGTTCCTTCCCTTGGTGCCGTGTGGATTAGTGCGATCTACAGCCCTACTGTTATACCACAGACAAGGCTAGGAGTAGCTTTTGTAGATTGAGTTGCTGCGTGGCGAGCGCTGGAGTGGGCTTCAGCCGTTTGGGAACGACAGGATCCCTGCATGGCTTCAGCTACCAGGGTTCCACGGCCGAGATGAAGAAGCTCTTCGACCATTCCGTCCGAGGGAGGGACGCAGCTAGGCTCCTGTTTTCTCTTCACCGAAGGAGCTGCGTAGCGTAGCCGACTTCGTGATCGAGTTCAAGACGTTGACTGTGGAGAGTGGGTGGAACAGGAGTCTCTGCAAGCGGTCTTTTACCAGGGTCTGTCGGACAGCTCAAGGATGAGTTGATCTCCTATCCAGAGCCTAGTGACCTGGACAGCTTGGTAGCCTTGTCTATTCGGGTGGATAATCGAGTCCGGACGAAGGAGGGGAGAAGCAATGGGGTCCGTCCAATCGATCCTGGCTTCTCAGTTCCCAGTCGGGTCGGTGGTGGACTAGAACATCGATCATTCTCACCACAAAGGATTAGTGGAGAGGACCTCTCTCCGATTCTGAACCCATGCAAGGTGGAAGTGGCACGGGTAGCAACCAAGGAGGAGCGTCAACATAGACGTAAGACCAACTGCTGCCTCTACTGTGGTCGCTCGGGACATTACAGGTCTCCACTTGTTCCGGCGGTTCGTCAGAAACTGCCCGGCTCGCTAAAGTTGGGAGGACTTTTTAGCGAGCCAGTTTCCCTTCTCAGTACCTCTGTCAGACCCCGTTTCCGGCTACCTTGTGAACAGGAATCAAAGCTTAGCGATTAACGCTACTCGATTCAGGTGCCGATGGAAGCTTTTCTTGATGCCGAAAGTTGGTTGGAACAGCTGGGGCTTTCAGGAGCAATTGCCGGAAGCCATTGAAGCGACTCACTCTGAACGGCAATAGTCTGCGCAATTATCACGATGAGGACTGAAACCAAGGTTAAGATGCGGTTGTCGGGAATCATTCTGAGATGATTTCATTCTTCATTCTACCGTCTTCCAATGTTCCTCTGGTCCCGGATACCCCTGGCTGAAGGAACACAATCCCACGTTCGATTGGGTGACGGGCAAGGTAACGTAGTTGGAGCCTTGATTGTCATGCTAACTGTCTCAAGACTGCCTGCCCCACTCGGTTCCCAGTCAGGTGATTGAGGCTAAACCCCCAGATTTGTCCCTGGTTCCCGAGACATATCACGATTTGGGGGAGGTTTTCAGTAAAGCAGAAGGCTCTGTCACTCCCTCCCCACCCGACCATACTGATTATAAGCCATCAACCTGTTCCCGGGAGCTGTCTACCCCAAGGGAAAAGGGTTATACAAGTATCTCCCGACCTGAACGTGAGGCGTTGGACCTACATCAAGGAGTCCCTTGTCGGCTGGTCTCGTTCGGTCCCTCGTCATCACCCCTGGGGCAGGATTCTTCTTTGTGGGTAAGAAGGATGGCTCTCTTCGACCGTGTATTCGATTATCGGGGGTTGAATGCCATCACGGTCGAGAACAATGGGTATCCCTGCCCCTTGATGAGTTCTGCCTTCGACTCCTTACAGGGTGCTACCACGGTATTCACCAAGCTAGACCTCGCAATGCGTATATCACATGGTCCGGATCAGAGAGGGGACGAGTGGTTGTCGGGTTTATACACCATGGGAATCACTTCCGAGTATCAGGTGATGCCGTTTGGACTGACCCAATGCTCCAGCGGTATTCAGAGTATGGTGAACGAGCGTCCTGAGAGAGATATGATCGGTCTCTTTGTGTTTGTTTACCTGGATGACATTCTGATCTTCTCGAAGGAACCTTCCGTCCACGTCCAGCACAATGTCCGGCAGGTTCTGGCAACCGGTGTTTGGAGAATCGCCGTTCGTGAAGGCCGAGAAGTGCGGGGTTTCACGCCCACACGACATCCTTTCTCGGGTACATCATCTCCAGGGAGATTAGGGATGGACCAGGAGAAGGTTAGGCGGTTCTGGAATAGGCCCAGCCCGGTACACTGAGATTGCAGCTCCAGCGATTTTGGGGTTTGTGAATTTCCTACCGCAGATTCATCCGGGATTACAGCCGTGTGGGCTCCGTTAATCTGCCTTGACTTCCAGTATCAGGACCTTAAGTGGAATCCGAGGCGGATGAGCGTTTCTGGATTTGAAGAGGCGATTCACCAACGCACCGATTCTCTCTCAACCGGACACGGCCCGTCGTTCGTCGTTGAAGTGGGACCGCGTCTGATGTGGGAGTTGGCGCCATCCTGTCGCAGCACGATTAGCCCCACGGACAGTAAACTCCATCCCTGCGCCTACTACCTCGTCGCCTTTCGCCTGCGGAGAGGAATTACGATGTGGGTAACCGGGAGCTTCTCGCTGGTGAAACTTGCCCTTGGAGGAGTGGCGCCACTGGTTGGAGGCGGGGCAAACCATTTACTGTCTGGACTGACCACAAGAATCTTGCTTCGTGCAGTCGGCTAACCGTCTCAACTCCCGTCCAGGCCAGGTGGCGTTGTTTTTCGGACGGTTCAGTTTTCCCTGACGTTGCCGACCTGGATCTGAAGCGGCAAAGACGGACGCCTTGTCGGATGTTCTCCAAGACGGAGAGAGTGGGTCCAAGACCGAGACTATTCTCCCCGGAACTGCGTCACGTGGGAGCAGTTATGTGGAAGATTGAGGGAGGAGGTGCTGCGGCCCTGCTCGGACTCAGCCCGGTCCCAGTACTTACGGTCCACCCGGTCGGTTGTTTGTGCAGCTCGAGTCGGTTCGTCCTGCTGTCCTCAAATGGTCCCACGCCAGCAAGAGATGACTTTTGTCACCCTGGCGTGGCTCGGACAAACTGGCGTTTTCTTAGACGTTTTTGGTGGCCTGCCATGGCCGAGGGATACTCGGGTTTTGTTACTGCCACCTGTCCAGTGTGTCGCAGAATAAGAGTACCAATCGGCCCAGCTCGGGACTACTTCACCCCCTTCCTATTCCCCGGCGACCATGGTCGCTTCGGCCACCTGGACTTCGCATCACTGGGTTGCCCGTTCTGAGGGGAACACGGTCGTTCTGACTATCGTAGACAGATTCAGCAGTTCGCCCACGTAGCCAGTTCGCCAAGCTTCCTCTGCCTCGGAGACGTCCGAGATCCTGGTTAGGGGAGGTTTTCAGGGTCCACGGTTTGCCTTCAGTGATATCGTTGAACTCCGACCGTGGCCCTCAGTTTACCCTCTGCTGTCTGGAAGTCCTTCTGTTTTGGCCATTGGAGCTACAGTCAGTCTCACATCTGTTTTCAGCCACCAATCCAATGGTCAGGCGGAGAGAGCCAACAGAAGATGGAATCCACGCTACGCTGTCTGGTCTCTTCCAGCCCCACCTCCTGGGTCTCTCAGTTGCCTTGGGTTGAGTATGCCCACAATACTCTCCCCTACATCTGCCACTGGGATGTCTCCCTTCCAGTGCCTGTCTATATGGCTACCAACCCCCCTGTTCCCTTCTCAGGAGAAGGAGCTCTCAGTGCCTTCTGTTCCAGCCCCCATATTCCCGTTAGCAGCACCGGACCTGGCATCGGGCCAGAAAAGGTACTCCTTAGAGGTTCGGACTGTAATCAGCTCAGGCGAATCGTCGCTGGATCCCCGCTCCCACCTATACCACCGGAGATAGGGTTTGGTTGGCCACAGGGATCTTCCGTTCGGACTGGAGTCTGGTTGTTACCGGAAGTTCATTGGTCCAGTTTATGGTGGAGAAGGTGATCAATCCAGTAGCAGTTCGACTCAAACTATCCGAGGACGCTCGGAGTCCATCCCACCTTTCATGTCTCCTGCCTCAAGCCTGTCTTCCTCAGTCCTCTGTGCCTCCTCCGCCTCCTCCTCCTCCTCCTCGGATGATGGTGAGGTGGTCCTGCCTCTACACGGTGCGTCGCATCATGGATTCCAGACGGGCGGGGCGGGGGTTTCCCGTATCTCGTGGACTGGGAGGGTGTATGGCCCTGAAGAGGGAGTTGGATTCCGGCGACAGGTCCTAGATGCGGACCTCATCAGTGACTTCTACCGCCTCCATCCTGGCCTCGGGAGTCCGCCTGGTGGCGTTGGTCGGAGGGGGGTACTGTAAACTGATCCCGGCAGTCTGAGTCGGGTCCTGTCTGTTGACTAGTGTTTCTGTTCGTGATCTCCAGTTTCCCGAGGGTTCGGAAGCGCTCCGGGAGCGCTCTTGATTTCCGCGACCTGCATCCCATCAGCAATCTGCACACCTGGTCCTGATCATCACCCTTCTTAGGCTCTGGCCTAACATCCAGTTCCTGCCGGATCGTTAGCCATGATCAAGTGATGTTTGTCAGCGTATCAGCCTCTGGGCTTCTAGTGTTAGTTTTGTTGTTTTGCACCTTGTTGGCTTGCCGTGTACTTACCCCTCCGTTTGTTTCCTATCCACAGTCTCTCACCCGGAACCTTCTCCCAACCTCTGCCTGATGGTCGGCGGCTGCCCGAGCCATTACGACCAACCCTGCACCCTCAACAACCCATCCACGCCACCGCTCTGTTCCCTGGATTATTCAACCTCACTCGGGAATCTATTAAATAAACACTCATCTTTGTCTCCGTACTTGTCCTGGTCTGCTTCTGGGTTCTTTTCGTACACATAGGAATGGCTCAATTAACTATCATTTCGTTTTAGGATTACAAGCTGGCGAGCTCTATTGTCATCAGATCATGTAACAGTTTTAACACAAACCTATATTTACTTCTAAGTACTAACTACAACGCCCCTATTCATGAGCCCTCTCACTCCCACTGGGTTACCACCTTAAGTTGTTTCCCTCTGCTCACCACTCTCTCTCTACTCAGCCTAACTACTCCCACCTTCCCTGCTCTGCCTCGCTCTAATTACTCTGCCAAAGCTACCTGTCTTCCCACTAACCTCTCCCAGTATTTATCGCCCTGTCTTTCAGCTCTCCTTGGTCAGATCATCTGCAGCTCACACCCGGAACCTGTGTCTCGCGCTTCCTGGCTCACCCCTGTTTTTACCCCACCTGCCTGATTCCTGGATACTCTTCTGCCCCAGGAAAACATTTTTCTCCATTCGACTCCTCAATACTCTTACGACCCGTAACTCTCCAGCCTTCTGCCTTGCTACAACGTATTTCGATTTCCCTTAACTGTACTTCTGCCTGTTTTCATCCGCGTTGTGTCTATGTTTCACTCCCCCAGGACTTCTGGACCACCAACCACCGGCGTCATCCCAGACCTCATCGCTGCCACTGGGGGAGGCACAGGCCCAGCACTCCGGGCTGGATAACCCCTGGAGCCTTCCTCCTCCCTACATCCCTTTCCCCCTTAAGTTTAAATAAACTTTCTGGTTCTTGTATCCTCTTGTCGGTCTGCTCTAACCGTACAGTACGATCTGACCATTATGACTCAGCTTGCCCCCCTTCCCCCACATAGAGCAGAAAAACCTGAGCACTCCACTCCAACTACGCCTGAACACACTGAGAGGAGAGCTGAGCCGCATGTAGCACCATCACCTCTCGCTTCAGGCCGGCTCCCAACAGCATCAGCAATTCCAGCAGCACCAGCAGCAGTCCCAGCAGCACAACACAGCCCGCCATATCATTCCAACTCCTCACCAACCTGACCCCAGCCAGTCCTGCCACCTGCCCCTGCCCAGGTTACCTGCCTCATTGCAGCGCTGCTCAACCCATTGAAACCCCGAGATTCCGCATTCTACCGCAGGTCCCCATTCCTACTAGCTGCCGAAGCTTCCAGTTCTCCTTGCAGCCAAGACCTCAAGCCACGGAGCTAAGGGTTGTATGCCATCACTCACCTGGCCCAGGCCGGGCTCGAGCTCTGAGGAACAGCAGAGTTCGAGCGTCAAACCCCTCCATGTGCAACCTTCGACCTGTTTGCTGAGAGGAGATGCTGAAGGTGTTTGACCTGGATTCACCAACCCCAGAGCGTCTCGTAACTTATTCCAGTGATTCACAAGGCAGACGTACAGTCCCAGACCATTCCATCACTTCCAACCCTGAAGCTAGGCGAAGTTCTTGAACCCCCCTATCGTTGGTAACAGCGTTCTTCCATAGATTTTGGCTGACTATATCAAGGCCGAGTTGGTCTCCCAGGAACTGCCTTCCACTCTTGATGAACCTCGCCACTACTGTCCAGGATCACAAAGATACAACCCGTCAAATGTCGTTGAGAGGTCGCCAAATCACCTACTACCCGGCATTCGGAAGATCCACTGGGTTCCTGTCATCTACTGCCACTCACTCCCAAGGTCAGCTTGAGTCCAGTCCCAGGCCTATGGAATCAGTCGGGCCTCTCTCACTCCTGCAGGGCGCCATCGACAGCTACCTCAAACCTCTGCCTCTATTTAGAGGTACCACATTGTGTAACCTGCCCTGCCTTAAGGCGAGGCTCACCGGGCATAGGAGTCCGTTGGAGTTCTGACCATCCAGTCCTCCGACCCAACCTGCAAGTTCACCTCCGCCTCTCTACTCAACTCCACCCTGGCTGCTCTGGTGGATTCTGGCGCTACCAACATAATGACATCATCATACGCCAACTGGGACTGGAAAGCCTCCGTTTGCACCTCCTAATTCCTCCCGGGCACTGGACGACTCCTCAGATCGGTCACTCATATCACGCCCCGGTCTCGATGGGTGCTGTCCGGAACCATCAAAACCACCAGTTTCACCTGCTCCCCCTCTCCGAGGCCAAGCCCCTCATCCTGGAACTACCCATGGCTCCGCCCGGCCTGCAACCCTCAGCTCGACTGGGTGACCGGGTATAGTGGGAACTGCCCAACCTCCTCTTCTCTCTACCCCCTCGGCCAGTACCTACTAACTCCGCTCCTAACCTCTCCAATGCTCCCCAGAATACTACTCTCTGTGGTCTCAGGGTGTGCAACAAAACTAGACACACTCCTCAACTTCCACTACCCCGGCCTTCCTGCTCCACACCTACCATGTTGGTCAAAGGGTGTGAATTTGTCATCTGAAGAACCTGCCACTCAGGGTGGAGTCGCAGAAACTGGCACCTCGGTTCATTGGCCCATTCCCTATCATAGAGTGATTAGCCCAACTGCTGTCGGCTCCAACTGCCTAATTCCCTGAGGTACACCCCCACTTTCCATGTTCTAAAGATTAAGCCCGTCCATGAGAGTCCGCTGGTCCCTGCTGCGCCTTGTCCTCCTCCTCCTCACGGCTCGTCGATGGTGGTCTAGTTTACACCGTCCCTCTTTGGTCCAGCGGAAGGTGGTTCTCAGTACCTCATTGACTGGGAGGGCTATGACCCTGAGAAAGGACCTGGGTGCCAGCTAGTCGGATTGTGGATAGACTCTCATCCTTTCCCCCACGACATCTGATCAACCTGCAATCCGTAGGGCCGCCCAGAGGATCCTAACCGTCCTGCCCGCTCGGCTTCCTGTCCTGTACCTGATCCTGTCACAAGGACCTGTCCACATCTCCCACCACGGCCCTCCGGCTTCCTCCGAGGATGAGGACTTGCGCTCGACCGTTCGGAGGTTCTAGCCCTCCTCCCCTCCCCTCCTCCCCTCCCGGCGTGGTGTTTGCTCTTTAGGACTTCCCATCCCTTGAGAGGGGGGTTCCTGTCATGAGCCCTCTCCTCCACTGGGTTACCACCTTGAGTTGTTTCCACTCTGCTCACCCTCTCTCTACTCCAAACCTAACTAGCTCCACCTGTCCCTGCTCTGCTCCTCTAATTACTCTGCCAGCTCGCTGCAGTACTGCCCACTAACCTCTCCCAGTATTTATAGCCCTGTCTTTTCCAGCTCTCCTTGGTCAGATCGTCTGCAAGCTCACACCCGAACCTGTGTGCTCGCCTTCTAGCTCACCCCTGTTTGTACCCCTCATTCTGTCTCTCCTCCCCCCGGACTTTTCTGCCATTACACTCCTACTACTCTTCCCACCCATCCAACCTTCATGCCTTGCTACAACGTATTTAGATTTCTTAATGTATCTCCTGTTTCCATCCACGTTGTGTCTGTGTTTCCTCCCCCAGACTTCTGGACCACCAACCACCGGCGTCATCGGACGCGCCGCTGCCACTGGGGAGGCACAGGACCAACACATCGGGACAGGGATAACCCTGAACTCACTCCCTACATCCCTTTCCCTTAAGTTTAAACCTAAACTTTCTGGTGTGGCGCAATTGTGGTCCCCACTCTTGTCGTCTGTCTGAACACGTGACAG
>NW_025538598.1:0-18147 GCF_020615455.1 Coregonus clupeaformis | reverse complement strand
GCATCCTTGTCTTACCTTTCGCTGTGACTTGCAACCTGAAATTCTTTGTCCGCAGCTCAAATTGACCGTAAATATCACAATGGCCACTAGCCAGTAAACACAAACTATTCAACAATGACAAACAATTTGCGGGGTTCTGGTTCCGGTGGCATGTGTTGAAACGTCTGGACATATCATGGTTTTCTTTTGCAAAATGACAATGAGTTAACAGATTTTGTTTTCTAAAATTGTCGATTGTAAACACCATATTAAGGTGTGGGACATTCATTGTATGACCAGTATCCGAGAGATTTTTTGTGAGGAGATTACCTCTGCCCTCGTCTTGCAATTAAAACCGGTAAATAAATCACTCGCATTGCTACCTTCTAAAGTGGATGCCTATTCAACTAAATTGGAAAGTCTGGAGAAGGCGGCCGACGCGACAGAGGTGCGACTCCATGACCTGGAAGCGGCGCAAAGGGCAATCAATCTCCTAAAAGAGAATCACTTAAATTCAATGTGCTGGTAATAGGACTTGAAACGGGCAACCCAACTTCTTTCATGAGCAATCTTTTCTATGAACTGTTCGGGCAGGAAAAGCTGTGTCCCATGACGCTAATTAACATTGCACACCGCACTGGTCCTCTCCAGAATGGGTCTTGCTGTATGATTGTACGAATCCACAGGAGTGAAACGACAAATTGTTCGCCTTGCAGCGGAATCGGTGGGCTCTGATCTATGTGGAGAAAGAGGATTAGCATCTACCCAGACCTGAGTGCAGAACTGCTAAAACAGAGGGCAACCTACAATGAAGTGAGATCCAAGCTATGTAGGCTAAATCTGAGATGCGGATTCATCCACCCGGCAAAACTCGTCTTGACCTTCCAGAACACAACACGCCAAGGAAGCTCAAGACTTCATTGAGAATCACATCAAACCCAACACACAAGGGGGACGAGGTGACCGATGGAACCCCAGTATGACTGGCTCAATGTTCAGGGTATGCTATCCACGCAGCCTAGCCACTATCCACGCAGCCTAGCCACTATCCACGCAGCCTAGCCACTATCCACGCAGCCCAGTTACTATCCACGCAGCCTAGCCACTATCACGCAGCCTACCACTATCCACGCAGCCTAGCCACTATCCACGCAGCCTAGCCACTATCCACGCAGCCTAGCCACTATCCACGCAGCCTAGCCACTATCCACGCAGCCTAGCCACTATCCACGCAGCCTAGCCACTATCCACGCAGCCTAGCCACTATCCACGCAGCCCTAGCCACTATCCACGCAGCCTAGCCACTATCCATGCAGCCTAGCCACTATCCACGCAGCCCAGCCACTATCCACGCAGCCTAGCCACTATCCACGCAGCCCTAGCCACTATCCACGCAGCCCAGCCACCATCCACGCAGCGTGGCCACTATCCACGAGCCTATGCCACTATCCACGAGCCTAGCCACTATCCACGCAGCCTAGCCACTATCCACGCAGCCTAGCCACTATCCACGCAGCCTAGCCACTAGTCACGCAGCCTAGCCACTAGTCACGCAGCCTAGCCACTAGTCACGCAGCCTAGCCACTAGTCACGCAGCCTAGCCACTAGTCACGCAGCCTAGCCACTAGTCACGCAGCCTAGCCACTAGTCACGCAGCCTAGCCACTAGTCACGCAGCCTAGCCACTATCCACGCAGCCTAGCCACTATCCACGCAGCCTAGCCACTATCCACGCAGCCTAGCCACTATCCACGCAGCCTAGCCACTATCCACGCAGCCTAGCCACTATCCACGCAGCCTAGCCACTATCCACGCAGCCTAGCCACTAGCCACGCAGCCTAGCCACTAGCCACTAGTCACGCAGCCTAGCCACTAGCCACTAGTCACGCAGCCTAGCCACTAGTCACGCAGCCTAGCCACTAGTCACGCAGCCTAGCCACTAGTCACGCAGCCTAGCCTTTGGCTATATGCTGTACAATGATTATTATTGCTGAGTATTGGGATTTATTATTATATTGGAACGGGGATGTTAACACTGACATCACACCAATTTAATGAACAATGGACAAATATGTTGAGGTGTCACATGGACAGGGGCTGCTTCCTTGTGGCGCTACAGCGCATTGAATCCGCATTGCCTTCACAAAGTATTCACACCACTAAGACTTTTTTCCAAATGTTGTTGTTACAGCCTGAATTTAAAATCTATTTAAATTGAGATTGTGTCACTGGCCTACACAGAAATACGCTATTAATTATTTCGAGTAAGATGTTGGGGTGGGGTGGGGGGGGGCGCTAAGCTGACATATGGAATTGTTTTAAGATAGTCATACTATGGATCATTTAGATATTTGATTTTGAATTTTAGGACCCCTTTAGGTATCAAAACATTTTCTAAACCTGTTTTTGTTTTGTCATTAAGGGGTATTGTTTGTAGATTGATGTGGGGGGAAAAAAACAATTTAATCAATTTTAGAATAAGGCTGTAACGTAAAAAAAAATGTGGAAAAAGTAAATGGGTTTGAATACTTTCCGAAGGCTCTGTATAAACCACTTTTGGAGAGCTTACATTCTGAGCTAGCCGTTAAAGAAATGTATGGAGACATTTTGGCTGGGTGGGTTTGGGGGAATGTGATGGAAGGTTCGGGCACTTTTTTTTTTCTTTTCCTGTGTATACTGAATGTATTATTACTTATTTCTTACTGTTTTTATTTTTAGTGGCACATGTTTTATAGGTATATGTCTCTCCCCCCAACAAAAGATGGCAGAACAAACTTTTCTTCTAAAACATATTACACTATTGAATGATGCAACCAAACCATATCACACTCTTGAATAATGCAACAATTCACAAGAATGTATGTGCAGACATAAAGGTTTTTATTTTCTCGTCTGTAGGATACTCGTTAAATTTTAGCTTCAAGACAAAAGCGCAGAGTTGCTAATAGCATGTCTTCATCAATTAACGTTAGCCTATCAAAAATGAACAATTAACCCTCTCATTTTACATTTTTACATTTAAGTCATTTAGCAGACGCTCTTATCCAGAGCGACTTACAAATTGGTGCAATCAACTTATGATAGCCAGTGGGACAACCACCACTGGGGGGGTAGAATAATTACTGTTATACTATTCCAGGTATTCCTTAAAGGGGTAGGGTTTCAAGTGTCTCCGGAAGGTGGTCAGTGACTCCGCTGTCCTGGCGTCATGGGGGAGCTTGTTCCACCATTGGGGTGCCAGAGCCGCGAATAGCTTTGACTGGGCTGAGCGGGAACTGTGCTTCCGTAGAGGTAGGGGAGCTAGCGGGCCAGAGGTGGATGAAACGTGAGTGCCCTGGTCAGATGAATATAATGTACAGTAGGCCTACAACGTTACAACAAACCAGGCTTCATTTTATCAATATTTATGCAAATCGGTTACATGGTCAAAGCAAATCGTGACGGAGAACGTGGGTATAAGTGGAAATTCACTCGATGAGCTGTTTTATATGGAAGCCCATACCTTAGCCACCATTTTATAGAATGCCTCATGTTTTGTCAATGTGCACAATTAGTCTGTGCTTCAGTCTGATCGGGTCTGCAGGTAGCCTACTGATAACAAATACAGCTGCAGGTAGCCTACTGATAACAAACACCGCTGCAGGTAGCCTACCGATAACAAACACAGCTGCAGGTAGCCTACTGATAACAAACACAGCTGCAGGTAGCCTACTGATAACAAACACAGCTGCAGGTAGCCTACTGATAACAAACACAGCTGCAGGTAGCCTACTGATAACACAGCTACAGGTAGCCTACTGATAACAAACACAGCTGCAGGTAGCCTACTGATAACAAACCAGCTGCAGGTAGCCTCACTGATAACACAGCTGAGGTAGCCTACTGATAACAAACACAGCTGCAGGTAGCCTACTGATAACAAACCCGTCGTGCAGGTAGCCTACTGATAACAAACACAGCTGTAGGTAGCCTACTGATAACAAACACAGCTGCAGGTAGCCTACTGATAACAAACACAGCTGCAGGTAGCCTACTGATAACAAACACAGCTTGCAGGTAGCCTACTGATAACACAGCTGCAGGTAGCCTACTGATAACAAACACAGCTGCAGGTGGCCTACTGATAACAAACACAGCTGCAGGTAGCCTACTGATAACACACAGCTGCAGGTAGCCTACTGGATAACAACACAGCTGGCTGCCAGGTAGCCTACTGATAACAAACACAGCTGCAGGTAGCCTACTGATAACAAACACAGTTGCAGGTAGCCTACTGATAATCAAACACAGTTGCAGGGTAACCTACTGATAATTAAACACAGCTGCAGGTAGCCTCACTGATAACAAACACAGTTGCAGGTAGCCTCTGATAACAAACACAGCTGCAGGTAGCCTACTGATAACAAACACAGCTGCAGGTAGCCTACTGATAACAAACACGGCTGCAGGTAGCCTACTGATAACAAACACAGCTGAGGTAGCCTACTGATAACAAACACAGTTGCAGGTAGCTACTGATAACAAACACGGCTGCAGGTAGCCTACCATGATAACAACACAGCTGCAGGTGCCTACTGATAACAAACACAGCTGCAGGTAGCCTACTGATAACAAACACAGCTGCAGGTAGCCTACTGATAACAAACACAGAGCTGCAGGTAGCCTACTGATAACAAACACAGTTGTAGGTAGCTTTACTGATAACAAACACAGCTGCAGGTAGCCTACTGATAACAAACACAGCTGCAGGTAGCCTACTGATAACAAACACAGCTGCAGGTAGCCTACTGATAACAAACACAGCTGCAGGTAGCCTAGAGCAGCCTATGCTCTCTGATCCCATCTGGGCCTGGGGAAAGCTATGTATTTATAGCCCAAAATGGGCCCATTTATTTGTGTTCTGAGAAAATGCGAATGTCATCAAATTTGGTTTATATTCAACCTTCAGGACTACCTGGGCCTTTTTAATCCAAACTGATTGACTGGAATTAATCAATCAACACAATAATGATGACATACTGTCTGAGTATCTTTAAATTACAGACTCAAAGGCCCTCACCCTGCAACCTTGCATACAGCTAGCTCAGCCCTGTTCTTTTTAGTCCAATCGCGGTTGTTGTCTCTTTGTCTGTGTAAAGGGTTTGTGTTCATCCTCCCTAGGGCCAGGAGTTTTTCCCCCAGGAGTTTTATTTTTAAACAGTATGACCATTTTCATGTGGCTCAGAGCAGCCGGCAGCTACTGCAACATGTTCAGAATGTAACATGCTGTTACTGCAATTTCAGGTGAAGAACTAAATAAAACAAGTCTCAAATGTTAGGAAAATGTCTATATGTTTTGAGCTGTTTCAAAAACATGACTCTGCTATTACCGTTTATACTGTAGGAGTGTTGAGCTCGTACGAGACAATTGTGTTTACACTGCCGTGTGCTCAAGGGGGCAATCGTCTCCGAGGTAGCAGTCGGGACGTAGCAAGTATCTAGTTTACATTTGTAGTCATTTAGCAGACGTTCTTATCCAGAGCGACTTACAGTTAGTGAGTGCATACATCATTTTTTATACTGCCCATTGCAGGAATCGAACCCACATCCTGGCGTTGCAAACGCATGCTCTCACTAACTGAGCTACATCCCTGCCGGTCATTCCCTCCCCTACCCCTGGACGACGCTGAGCCAATTGTAGCGCCGCCCATGGGTCTCCGGTCACGGCCGGCTCGAGCAGAGCCTGGATTCGAACCAGGATCTCTAGTGGCACAGCTAGCACTGCAATGCAGTGCCTTAGACCACTGCGCCACTCGGGAAATTTGAGTAATATGTGTAGCAGACGGTATTTTTAGGGAAGGTGTAGTTAGTGTGAAGAGGCTCTAAGAGTGTTCAGAGAATAGTGTTGAATCGGTTTGGATTGATTGACAGGCAGTTGGAGTTTGAGTGTCCTGCTGTTGATTTAAGTCACACTATGCAGCATTTAAGCTCAGAGGAAAAAACAACCAGTTCTAATGAATAAAATCCTTCCATCCACAGTTTTTTATATAGGAGTAAAGTCATACCGTATATTAAAAAAAAATCACTACCACTGTGATGGAAACACGGTGGAATCTTTTTGTGTCTATGAAATGAATTATGCGACAAATTGCAGTGGAAACGATTTCTTGGTTTCAATTGTTGATAGAATAGCCATGTCGAGGAACATCTGCAGTCACGCGATGCTATGTTGTGTGGTTCTTCCCCACTATGTCTTGAAAAAGCATGCACAGTTTATCAGGCTACATATGTAATTAGCTGTAATGACCTTCACGGTGGTGAGCTTGACGTTCCTTTCCAATAACAATAGGTGGTAGAAGCTGCCGATGATCAAATAAGAATGATCTTATCCAGCTCATCATATAACTTCACCTGTCCACTTTATCAGCCAACTGTTGTCTAGAGAGCATGTGCGAAAACCAGATTGGGCATGTTTGCCATTTATCACAACGTGTGTGTGTGTGTGTGTGTGTGTGTGTGTGTGTGTGTGTGTGTGACAAAACCATAGATGGAGTGGAAAATCCAATGGAAACACTTAACTTTTTTTTTTTTATTCAGTACAATGGAACTTTAGAACTTATGTCATCACAGCCTTTTATGTGCACTACGTCATGACAGCCTTTTATGTGCACTACGTCATCACAGCCTTTTATGTGCACTATGTCATCACAGCCTTTTATGTGCACTACGTCATCACAGCCTTTTATGTGCACTACGTCATCACAGCCTTTTATGTGCACTATGTCATCACAGCCTTTTATGTGCACTACGTCATCACAGCCTTGTCCGTAACAAGTCAGTTTTGATGGAAACAAACCTCTGGTGGGGAAAATGCACATTTTTGTTTTAATGCAGATTTTATCATATTTGCATTAAAAGCTGTCCAAAACTGGATAGAAAGCTGGCTTGTGATCCGTGAAAGTGTCCTCAGCTCAGATAAACATAGGGGAGTCCTTTCCTTCTCTCTCCCCTAGTGTGTGTTGGTGATTATTGCCTTGGAAGCAGAAAATCCAAACAGTTATAAAATAGAAAGACAAAAGATTGAAGCAATTATCAAATGATTCACTGGGAGGATTAGATCTGAAAAGTAAACTATTCTTCACAGACAGACACACACTCCCTTCCTCTGCAGAGTGTGTTGGCGTGGGAATGTGCTGAGGTGTTCATTCCAGATTAGCTGGGGGCGTGTGTGTTTGGCCCTGGCCCTTTGACGCCTCCCTCCTCAGCTCTTTGGCCTCTGTCCTGGCCTTGACTGCCACCCCTTCCACAGCCTGTCTGAAGATGGCTAGGCAGTACAGGGGGGGCTAGATTGCCTTACCACATTCGCCAGTTTTTCTCTCCCAGTGAAGAGTCAGTCACTCTAGTCCGATTCTTTGACAGCAGACTTGTGTGGAGAGGAGGCAGCGGAAGCACCTGTGTAGAATGCAGATGTGTTCTTGTCCTAGGGGATCTCTCTGACTTACTCTGACTGCCTAAAGAATCATGTCACTTTTTTAGTGCTGGTTCTCTCTCTTTCTCTCTTTCTCTCTCTCGCTCTCTCAAATCAATTTCAATGTCAATTTAAGGGATTTATTGGCATGGGAAACGTATGTTAACATTGCCAAAGCAAGTGAAGTAGATAGTAAACAAAAGTGAAATAAACAATAAATATTAACAGTAAACATTACACTCAGAAGTTCCAAAGAGAATAAAGACATTTCAAATGTCATATTTGTATATATACAGTGTTGTAACAATGTGCAAATAGTTAAAGTACAAATGGGAAAATAAATCAACATAAATATGGGTTGTATTTACAATGGTGTTTGTTCTTCACTGGGTTGCCCCTTTTCTTCCGTGGCAACAGGTCACAAATCTTGCTGCTGTGATGGCACACTGTGGTTTTTTCGCCCAGTAGATATGGGAGTTTATCAAAATTGGGTTTGTTTTCAATTCTTTGTGGATCGCTGTAATCTCTCTCTCTCTCTCCTCTCTCTCTCTCTCTCTCTCTCTCTCTCTCTCTCTCTCTCCCTCTCTCTCTCTCTCTCTCTCCTCTCTCTCTCTCTCTCTCTCCTCCTCTCTCTCTCTCTCTCTCCTCTCTCTCTCTCTCTCTCTCTCTCTCTCTCTCTCTCTCTCTCTCTCTCTCTCTCTCTCTCTCTCTCTCTCTCTCTCTCTCTCTCTCTCTCTCTCAGAGCTGTTAGTCTAATGGTGAGGTCAGGCAGCAAAAACAGATTGATTTAATTACATTTTTGTCTGAATTAAATCAAAGGTTAATGGGTGGTTAAAAGTAATGAACTCCCATTTGAAAATCATTATCAGGAAGCCATCCTTTTAAACCACTGTCCACACCCTCCCTCCTTCATAGTTAGCCACGGCTGTTATACCACACCGTATCAAGGCAGGATCCCTGAGATCAGGCTAGTCGATGCACGTTCTGCTCTAGTTCAGACTAGGAGATTCAGCTGAATGGGAGGTAAACAGGGTGAAGAGTGGCAGAGATGTCTGAACTGAACATATATTTCAGACAGCAAAACATTTTGAAATGGCGATCCCTCCAGCCCACTCCCACCAGCTCTCAGAGCAGAGGCCGTAGTTAATGGCTAAAATGAAAGACAGATGGCACCTTCACAACCTGCAGTAGACTGAGTCGGTATGATACAACGGTTATCTATTCACGTTATCGATGTGGCGTAAGTACTTGTTATCCCTTTTCCCTTTTGAGACCAACACCGTGGTAGAGGATGGTCACGCACTGAACCTTTATCAGGGTTGGCGGAACAACGACGGAAGAAAGAACTGGATGGTTTCAGACATGTTTGGTACTGCTGTAGACGCGTGTTAACTAAACTAAACAGGATGGTTTCAGACATGTTGGTACTGCTGTACGACGTGTTAACTAAACAGGATGGTTTCAGACATGTTGGTACTGCTTAGACGTGTTAACTAAACAGGATGGTTTCAGACATGTTGGTACTGCTGTAGACGTGTTAACTAAACAGGATGGTTTCAGACATGTTTACTGCTGTAGACGTGTTAACTAAACAGGATGGTTTCAGACATGTTGGTACTGCTGTAGACGTGTTAACTAAACAGGATGGTTTCAGACATGTTGGTACTGCTGTAGATGTGTTAACTAAACAGGATGGTTTCAGACATGTTGGTACTGCTGTAGACGTGTTAACTAAACAGGATGGTTTCAGACATGTTGGTACTGCTGTAGACGTGTTAACTAAACTCAACAGGATGGTTTCAGACATGTTGATACTGCTGTAGACGTGTTAACTAAACAGGATGGTTTCAGACATGTTGGTACTGCTGTAGATGTTAACTAAACAGGATGGTTTCAGACATGTTAGTACTGCTGTAGACGTGTTAACTAAACAGGATGGTTTCAGACATGTTGGTACTGCTGTAGACTTGTTAACTAAACTAAACAGGATGGTTTCAGACATGTTGGTACTACTGTAGGCGTGTTAAACTAAACAGGATGGTTTCAGACAGTTGGTACTGCTGTAGACGTGTTCACTAAACAGGATGGTTTCAGACATGTTGGTACTGCTGTAGACGTGTTAACTAAACAGGATGGTTTCAGACATGTTGGTACTGCTGTAGGCGTGTTAACTAAACAGGATGGTTTCAGACATGTTGGTACTGCTGTAGACGTGTTAACTAAACGGGATGGTTTCAGACATGTTGGTACTGCTGTGGGCGTGTTAACTAAACTAAACGATGGTTTCAGACATGTTGGTACTGCTGTAGACGTGTTAACTAAACAGGATGGTTTCAGACATGTTGGTACTGCTGTAGGCGTGTTAACTAAACAGGATGGTTTCAGACATGTTGGTACTGCTGTAGACGTGTTAACTAAACAGGATGGTTTCAGACATGTTGGTACTACTATAGACGTGTTAACTAAAACAGGATGGTTTCAGACATGTTGGTACTGCCGTAGATGTGTTAACTAAACAGGATGGTTTCGGACATGTTGGTACTGCTGTAGACGTGTTAACTAAACAGGATGGTTTTCGACATGTTGGTACTGCTGTAGGCGTGTTAACTAAACAGGATGGTTTCAGACATGTTGGTACTACTGTAGGCGTGTTAACTAAACAGGATGGTTTCAGACATGTTGGTACTGCTGTAGATGTGTTAACTAAACAGGATGGTTTCAGACTGTTGGTACTGCTGTAGACGTGTTAACTAAACAGGATGGTTTCAGACATGTTGGTACTGCTGTAGACGTGTTAACTAAACTAAACAGGATGGTTTCAGACATGTTGGTACTGCTGTAGACGTGTTAACTAAACTAAACAGGATGGTTTCAGACATGTTGGTACTGCTGTAGACGTGTTCACTAAACTAAACAGGATGGTTTCAGACATGTTGGTACTGCTGTCGACGTGTTAACTAAACAGGATGGTTTCAGACATGTTGGTACTGCTGTCGACGTGTTCACTAAACAGGATGGTTTCAACATGTTGGTACTGCTGTAGCGTGTTAACTAAACGGATGGTTTCAGACATGTTGATACTGCTGTAGACGCGTGTTAACTAAACAGGATGGTTTCAGACATGTTGGTACTGCTGTAAGCGTGTTCACTAAACAGTATGGTTTCGGACATGTTGGTACTGCTGTAGGCGTGTTAACTAAACAGGATGGTTTCAGACATGTTGGTACTGCTGTAGACGTGTTAACTAAACAGTATGGTTTCAGACATGTTGGTACCGCTGTAGACGTATTAACTAAACTAAACAGGATGGTTTCAGACATGTTGGTACTGCTGTAGACGTGTTAACTAAACAGGATGGTTTCAGAGCATGTTGGTACTACTGTAGACGTGTTAACTAAACTAAACAGGATGGTTTCAGACATGTTGGTACTGCTGTAGACGTGTTAACTAAACAGGATGGTTTCAGACATGTTGGTACTGCTGTAGACGTGTTAACTGAAACAGGATGGTTTCAGACATGTTAGTACTGCTGTAGGCGTGTTAACTAAACAGGATGGTTTCAGACATGTTGGTACTGCTGTAGACTTGTTAACTAAACTAAACAGGATGGTTTCAGACATGTTGGTACTGCTGTAGACTTGTTAACTAAACTAAACAGGATGGTTTCAGACATGTTGGTACTGCTGTAGACGTGTTAACTAAACAAGATGGTTTCAGACATGTTGGTACTGCTGTAGACGTGTTAACTAAACAGGATGGTTTCAGACATGTTGGTACTGCTGCAGACGTGTTAACTAAACAGGATGGTTTCAGACATGTTGGTACTGCTGTAGACGTGTTAACTAAACAGGATGGTTTCAGACATGTTGGTACTGCTGTAGACGTGTTAACTAAACAGGATGGTTTCAGACATGTTGGTACTGCTGTAGACGTGTTAACTAAACAGGATGGTTTCAGACATGTTGGTACTGCTGTAGACGTGTTAACTAAACAGGATGGTTTCAGACATGTTGGTACTGCTGTAGACGTGTTAACTAAACAGGATGGTTTCAGACATGTTGGTACTGCTGTAGACGTGTTAACTAAACTAAACAGGATGGTTTCAGACATGTTGGTACTGCTGTAGACGTGTTAACTAAACAGGATGGTTTCGGACATGTTGGTACTGCTGTAGACGTGTTCACTAAACAGGATGGTTTCTGACATGTTGGTACTGCTGTAGACGTGTTAACTAAACAGGATGGTTTCAGACATGTTGGTACTGCTGTAGACGTGTTAACTAAACTAAACAGGATGGTTTCAGACATGTTGGTACTACTGTAGACGTGTTAACTAAACAGTGATGGTTTCAGACATGTTGGGACTGCTGTAGACGTGTTCACTAAACAGGATGGTTTCAGACATGTTGGTACTGCTGTAGACGTGTTAACTAAACAGGATGGTTTCAGACATGTTGGTACTGCTGTAGACGTGTTAACTAAACAGGATGGTTTCAGACATGTTGGTACTGCTGTAGATGTGTTAACTAAACAGGATGGTTTCAGACATGTTGGTACTGCTGTAGACGTGTTAACTAAACAGGATGGTTTCAGACATGTTGGTACTGCTGTAGACGTGTTAACTAAACAGGATGGTTTCAGACATGTTGGTACTCCTGTAGGCGTGTTAACTAAACTAAACAGGATGGTTTCAGACATGTTGGTACTGCTGTAGGCGTGTTAACTAAACAGGATGGTTTTCACACATGTTGGGACTGCTGTAGACGTGTTAACTAAACAGGATGGTTTCAGACATGTTGGTACTGCTGTAGAGCGTGTTAACTAAACAGGATGGTTTCGACATGTTGGTACTGCTGTAGACGTGTTAACTAAACTAAACAGGATGGTTTCAGACATGTTGGTACTGCTGTAGACGTGTTCACTAAACAGGATGGTTTCAGACATGTTGGTACTGCTGTAGGCTTTAACTAAACAGATGTTTCAGACATGTTGGTACTGCTGTAGACGTGTTAACTAAACAGGATGGTTTCAGACATGTTGGTACTGCTGTGGGCGTGTTAACTAAACAGGATGGTTTCAGACATGTTGGTACTGCTGTAGGCGTGTTAACTAAACAGGATGGTTTCAGACATGTTGGTACTGCTGTAGACGTGTTAACTAAACAGGATGGTTTCAGACATGTTGGTACTGCTGTAGACGTGTTAACTAAACTAAACAGGATGGTTTCAGACATGTTGGTACTGCTGTAGACGTGTTAACTAAACAGGATGGTTTCAGACATGTTGGTACTGCTGTAGACGTGTTAACTAAACAGGGATGGTTTCAGACATTTGTACTGCTGTAGTGTTAACTAAACGGATGGTTTCTGTTGTTCTGCTTTAGGTGTTACTAAACATTTTCAACATGTTCTTACTGCTGTAGTGTTAACTAAAGGGATGGTTTCAACATGTTGGTACTGCTGTAGGCGTGTTAACTAAACGGATGGTTTCAGACATGTTGGAACTCTGTAGGCGTGTTAACTAACTAACGGATGGTTTCTTGTACTGCTTATGTTCTAACGATGTTTCACATTTGGTACTCTGTAGCTGTTCACTAAAGCGGGATGGTTTCAGACATGTTGGTACTGCTGTACGTGTTAACTAAACAGGATGGTTTCAGACTTTGTACTCTGTAGAGCGTGTTAACTAACTAAACAGATGTTTCAACATGTTGTACTCTGTAGGCGTGTTAACTAAACAGGATGGTTTCAGACATGTTGGGACTGCTGTAGGCGTGTTCACTAAACAGGATGGTTTTCAACATGTTGGTACTGCTGTAGCTGTTAACTAACGATGGTTTCAGACATTTGGTTTACTGTTAACTAAGATGGTTTCACTGTTGTACTGCTGTTGTTAACTACGGATGGTTTTCAGACATTTATACTGCTGTAGGCGTGTTAACTAAACAAACAGGGATGGTTTCAACATGTTGTTACTGCTTTAGCGTGTTAACTAAACGGATGGTTTCAGACATGTTGGTACTTCTCTCTGTTACTACGATGTTTCACTGTTGGTACTGCTGTTAGGCGTGTTACTAACGGATGGTTTCAATGTTGTTACTGCTTTAGACGTATTAACTAAACAGGATGGTTTCAGCATTTGTTACTGCTGTAGGCGTGTTAACTAAACAGGATCGTTTCACATTTTACTCTGTAGTTTACTACGATGGTTTCACATTTGTACTCTTTTTATTCCTAATGTTTCCATTTGTTACTGCTGTGTTTCTAAGGTGTTTCACATGTTGGTACTGCTGTAGACGTGTTAACTAAACAGGATGGTTTCAACATGTTTTACTCTGTACGTTTACTAAACGATGGTTTCAACATGTTGGTACTGCTGTAGCTGTTAACTAGATGGTTTCACATGTTGGTACTGCTGTTTTACTAAACGATGGTTTCAACTGTTGATACTTGTGGCGTGTTAACTAACGGGATGGTTTCAACTGTTTACTTTTTTACTACTCGATGGTTTCTTTGTTCTGCTGTAGTTTCTACCAGATGGTTTCGACATGTTCGTACTGCTGTAGGCGTGTTAACTAAACAGATGGTTTCACTTTGTTACTTCTGTAGTCGTGTTAACTACGGATGTTTCAACTGTTTCTGCTTTAATTTAACTAAACAATGGTTTCATGTTTACTGCTGTATGTTAACTAAACAGGATGGTTTCAACATGTTGGTACTGCTGTAGCTGTTAACTAAACAGGATGGTTTCAACATGTTGGTACTGCTGTAGGCGTGTTAACTAACTAACAGGATGTTTCAACTTTGTTTCTCTTAATTTCTAGATTTTTCGCATTTTTTTTTTCCAACTGTTTCCTGTTGTTCTCTTTTCTTACTAAACGGATGGTTTCAGACTGTTGGTACTGCTTAGTGTTAACTAAACTAACAGTGGTTTCACATGTTGTACTGCTGTAGGCGTGTTAACTAACTAAACGGATGGTTTCACATGTTGGTACTGCTGTACTTTAACTAAACGGGATGGTTTCAACATTTATTTCTCTGAACAGATGTTTCAGATGTTACTGCTGTAAGCGTGTTAACTAAACAGGATTTTCAACATTTGTACTGCTGTGCTGTTAACTTCACATGGTTTCAGTGTTTACTGCCTGTAGATGTTTACTACGGATGGTTTTCAGACTGTTGGTACTCTGTAGACGTGTTAACTAAACAGGATGGTTTCAACATTTGTACTTCTGTAGTGTTAACTAAACAGGATGGTTTCAACATGTTGGTACTGCTTAGCGTGTTAACTAAACTAAACAGGATGGTTTCAGACGTGTTGGTACTGCTGTAGGCGTGTTCACTAAACAGGATGGTTTCAGACATGTTGGTACTGCTTAGCCGTGTTAACTAAACAGGATGGTTTCAGACATTTGGTACTGCTGTAGACGTGTTAACTAAACGGATGGTTTCAGACATGTTGGTACTGCTGTAGGCGTGTTAACTAACGGATGGTTTTCAACATGTTTACTGCTGTAGAGGTGTTAACTAAACAGGATGGTTTCAGACATGTTGGTACTGCTGTAGGCGATGTTAACTAACCAGGATGGTTTTCCAACATGTTGGTACTGCTGTAGGGTGTTAACTAAACTAAACGGATGGTTTCAACATGTTGGTACTGCTGTGGGCTGTTAACTTAAACAGGATGGTTTCAGACATGTTGGTCCACTGCTGTAGCGTTTAACTAAACAGGACTGGTTTCAACATGTTGTTACTGCTGTAGCGTGTTAACTAAACAGGATGGTTTCAGACATGTTGGTACTGCTTTGGGCGTGTTAACTAAACAGGATGGTTTCCTGTTGTACTGCTGTAGTCTGTTAACTAACGGATGGTTTCACATGTTGTACTGCTGTAGGCGATGTTAACTAACGGGATGGTTTCAACTGTTGGTACTGTTAGCGTCTTAACTAAACTAAAGGATGGTTTCAACATGTTGATACTGCTGTAGGCGTGTTAACTAAACGGATGGTTTCAACATTTGTACTCTGTAGGCGTGTTCACTAAACAGGATGGTTTCACTGTTGTACTGTGTAGCGTGTTAACTAAACGGGATGGTTTCGACATTTGTACTGCTGTAGGCGTGTTAACTAAATAAACAGGATGTTTCAGCCGTGTTGGTACTGCTGTAGCGTGTTAACTAAACAGATGGTTTCAACGTGTTGGGACTTTAGGCGTGTTCACTAAACAGGATGGTTTCAGACACTCTTCGTACTGCTGTGGAGCGTGTTAACTACAGCAGGATGGTTTCAGACATGTTGTTCTGCTGTGAGGGATGTTAACTAAACAGGATGGTTTCAGACATGTTGGTACTGCCTGTACGATGTGTTAACTAAACGGATGGTTTCAGACATGTTGGTACTGCTGTAGCGTGTTAACTAAACA
Organism: Coregonus clupeaformis; assembly: GCF_020615455.1. Classification (NCBI taxonomy): domain Eukaryota; kingdom Metazoa; phylum Chordata; class Actinopteri; order Salmoniformes; family Salmonidae; genus Coregonus; species Coregonus clupeaformis. Next base: position 2,304 of record NW_025538598.1, on the reverse strand, counting down.
GGATGGTTTCAGACTGTTTCTGCTGTGTTTAACTACACGATGGTTTTCAACATGTTGTATTCTGCTCTAGGCTGTTAACTAAACTAAAGCAGGATGGTTTCGGGCATTTGTACTGCTGTAGGCGTGTTAACTAAACGGGATTTTCAATGTTACTCCTGTGGTTTAACTAAACGGATGGTTTCAACATGTTGGTACTCCTGTAGCTGTTACCTAAACATGGTTTCAGACATGTTGGTACTGCTGTAGGTGTTAACTAAACTAAACAGGATGGTTTCAGACATGTTGTACTCTGTAGAGCGTGTTCACTAAACGGATGGTTTCAACATGTTGTACTGCTGTAGGCTGTTAACTAACGATGGTTTCAACTGTTTACTGCTGTAGTGTTAACTAAACGGATGGTTTCAGACATGTTGGTACTGCTGTAGGCGATCTTAACTAAGGATGGTTTCAACTGTTTCTGCTGTCTGTTAACTAAACGGGATGGTTTCAGACATGTTGGTACTGCTTTGTTAACTAATTTTACTGTTTACTGTATTAATATAACCAGTGGTTTCAACATCTTGTACTGCTGTCACGTGTTAACTAAACAGGATGGTTTCACATGTTGGTACTGCTGTAGACGTGTTCACTAAACAGGATGTTTCAGACATGTTGGTACTGTGTAGCGTGTTAACTAAACGGGATGGTTTCAACTGTTGGTATTTCTGTTACTACTAAACGATCGTTTCATTTTACTTTACGTGTTAACTAACGGATGGTTTCAACATTTACTCTGTATGTTCACTAAGGGGGTGTTTCAACATGTTGTACTCTGTAGACGTGTTAACTAAACGGATGGTTTCAGACATGTTGGTACTGCTGTAGTGTTAACTCAGGGATTTTCAACATGTTGTACTGCTGTAGATGTGTTAGCTAAGCAGGATGGTTTCAGACTGTTTACTGTGTAGGCGTGTTAACTAAACGGATGGTTTTCAACATGTTGGTACTGCTGTGGTGTTACTACAGATGGTTTCATGTTTACTGCTGTAGGCTTTAACTAAACTAAACAGGATGGTTTCAGACATCTGGTACTGTGTAGGCGTGTTAACTAAACAGGATGGTTTCAACATGTTGGACTCCTCGTGTTAACTCAACGGATGGTTTCAACTGTTTACTGCTGTAGATGTTACTAAACGGATGTTTCCAACATGTTGTTACTTCTGTAGGCGTGTTAACTAAACTAAACAGGATGGTTTCAGACATGTTGGTACTGCTGTAGGCGATGTTCACTAAACAGGATGGTTTCAGACTTTGGTACTTCTTGGACTGTTAACTAAACAGGATGGTTTCAGACATGTTGGTACTGCTGTAGGCGTGTTAACTACAGATGTTTCGGACATGTTGGTACTGCTGTAGGCGTGTTAACTAGGCGGGATGGTTTCAGACATGTTGGTACTGCTGTAAGCGTGTTCAACTAAACAGGATGGTTTCAGACATGTTGGTACTGCTGTAGAGCGTGTTAACTACCGGATGGTTTCAACATGTTCTACTGCTTTAACTAACCACCTAAACACCGCGTGTTTTATTATACTTCTCCTCTATCTTGTGATTTGGCTCAGTCGGGCATCATTCACTGGCTATGCCTCAAGCTGCTGGTGGTGGGCAGAATACAATCTCATTTTAATCTATGCTATGTATTCTTCACATGCTGAAACATTATTTACTTACATTGTGTCCATGAAAGGGAGATTATTTCATATTTTTTGTCCCTTAATCTTTATTATTCGTCAAAAAACCACACCCTTGTCCACCCTTGCATTTTAAGGTCTTCACAGTTCATATCAGATCTATTTACTACCTTTTATACTTCATCATTTTATCCCCATTCTTCTTAAATCAGTGCTCATGTTATCCCCATACATTGTTGTCCGTGTTGTGAAGCCCACCTTTGTTCTCTCACGGAGATCTGGAGTCACAGTGGAGGGATCTAGGAACTATTTATCGTCAACGGGTGTCACAGTGGAAGGATCTGAAACTTTTTAGTCACAGGTGCTTCCACCGAGGCCTACTACTTTAATATTGCAGTTAGATTGTAACTTCCATCAGTGTAATTGTCTTCATCACTTCCAATCCCCCATATGTCTTTTTTTTCTTGCAAATAAATATGTGTGTGTGTGTGTGTGTGTGTGTGTGTGTGTATGTATTATGTATTATGTATGTATGTATATATATATATATATATATATATATATATATATATATATATATATATATATTATATATATATATATATATATATATATATATATATTTTATGTGTTATGT
>NW_025538597.1:0-18146 GCF_020615455.1 Coregonus clupeaformis | reverse complement strand
GAACCTGTTCAGGAAACAGAACTGAAAACCATTTTTCGAGGAACAGTATCAGAACCAAGAACCGAAAGTGATCTATACTGTTCCGGAACAGAACCGTTATTTTAAAAGCATGGGAACCAGTTAATAATGTTCTTTCACTTTCCGGCATTTTTTTTTGTCCCACGAACAACGCAAAAATGCACCTATGCAAAAGCCCTCACTCTGTCACTCAGAAACGTATTCCAGTGTCTGCCTGCTAGCTGAAAATATTTGCCAGTGTGTGTGAGTGTGTAGGCTACCTAATTCAGATAATACATATCATATCATAACAAGATGCCCTTCAAGCCAAGCCTCCACTTCCAACCTCTCTCGCTCTCTCCCCAGCCACAAAATGTCAGTCGCATCTCCGCCCTACACCTGTCTTTCCAAAGCATGTAAACAACTATAGCTTGCCCGCTCCATAGCAAGCTGCTCTATCCGCACTGATTGGTGAAGTCATTTAATGTCCAGCTACAGTGAGGGAAAAAAGTATTTGATCCTGCTGATTTTGTACGTTTGCCCACTGACAAAGAAATGATCAGCCTATCATTTTAATGGTAGGTTTTATTTGAACAGTGAGAGACAGAATAACAACAAAAACATCCAGAAAAACGCATGTCAAAAATGTTATAAATTGATTTGCATTTTAATGAGGGAAATAAGTATTTGACCCCCTCTCAATCAGAAAGATTTCTGGCTCCCAGCTGTCTTTTTATACATGAACGAGCTGAGATTAGGAGCACACTCTTAAAGGGGAGTGCTCCTAATCTCAGCTTGTTACCTGTATAAAAGACACCTGTCCACAGAAGCAATCAATCAATCAGATTCCAAACTCTCCACCATGGCCAAGACCAAAGAGCTCTCCAAGGATGTCAGGGACAAGACTGTAGACCTACACAAGGCTGGAATGGGCTACAAGACCATCGCCAAGCAGCTTGGTGAGAAGGTGACAACAGTTGCAATTATTCGCAAATGGAAGAAACACAAAAGAACTGTCAATCTCCCTCGGCCTGGGGCTCCATGCAAGATCTCACCTCGTGGAGTTGCAATGACCATGAGAATGGTGAGGAATCAGCCCAGAACTACACAGGAGGATCTTGTCAATGATCTCAAGGCAGCTGGGACCATAGTCACCAAGAAAACAATTGGTAACACCTACGCCGTGAAGGACTGAAATCCTGCAGTACCCGCAAGGTCCCCCTGCTCAAGAAAGCACATATACAGGGCCGTCTGAAGTTTGCCAATGAACATCTGATTGATTCAGAGGAGAACTGGCTGAAAGTGTTGTGGTCAGATGAGACCAAAATCGAGCTCTTTGGCATCAACTCAACTCGCCGTGTTTGGAGGAGGAGAAATGCTGCCTATGACCCTAAGAACACCATCCCCACCGTGAAACATGGAGGTGGAAACATTATGCTTTGGGGGTGTTTTTCTGCTAAGGGGACAGGACAACTTCACCGCATCAAAGGGACAATGAACGGGGCCATGTACTGTCAAATCTTGGTTGAGAACCTCCCCTTCCCTCAGCCAGGGCATTGAAAATGGGTCGTGGATGGGTATTCCAGCAACTGACAATGACCCAAAACACACGGCCAAGGCAACAAAGGAGTGGCTCAAGAAGAAGCACATTAAGGTCCTGGAGTGGCCTAGCCAGTCCAGACCCATAGAAAATCTGTGGAGGGAGCTGAAGGTTTGAGTTGCCAAACGTCAGGCTCCGAAACCTTAATGACTTGGAGAGCTCTGCAAAGAGGAGTGGGACAAAATCACTCCTGAGATGTGTGCAAACTTGGTGGCCAACTACAAGAAAAGTCTGACCTCTGTGATTGCCAACAAGGGTTTGCCACCAAGTGCTAAATCATGTTTTGCAGAGGGGTCAAATACTTATTTCCCTCATTAAAATGCAAATCAATTTATAACATTTTGACATGCGTTTTTCTGGATTTTTTGTTGTTATTCTGTCTCTCACTGTTCAAATAAACCTACCATTAAAATTATAGACTGATCATGTCTTTGTCGAGTGGGCAAACGTACAAAATCAGCAGGGATAAAATATTTTTTCCCTCACTGTAAAACGTAAAAAAGGAACAGAAAGGAATGATATAAACTGTTACTTGTTTTTTGTTTGAACCAGAACTTTATTTGGCTGGTCGGAACAGTGGAACGGAACGGAAGAAACATATCGTTTTGATTCCCCTACTACATAGTGCACTACTTTGACCAGAGCCTATGGACCCTTCCTGTGTCAGGGCCGCGGCTTTCGGAGGCCTCCTTCGCTGAGTTGTTAACATGTGTAACTACCCTTATGTTGTAAAGCCCTGGGCCCCAATGTGTGACCTGCAGCCCGGAGTGCCGGAGGGTTGGGGTGGGGGGGCACTATTTAGACACTGAAACTGAAGTCATCCAAACAGGGCACTCAATTTGATACCACAACATTTGATACTGTATGTAACAGCCGAGCAACAGGCAGTAAGTCAAACAGTGCAAACATTTCTATGTCAGTCAACATCAGTTATATGGGGCCGTCAGCATTTGCTATAACAGGAAGAACAGGCACCTTTCAGAAAGCTTAGACTTTGTGTTCTACAGGGTGATATTTATGCTTGATCCAGCCCAGTACTGTAGGTGTGCGCTTGTATGAAGGGAGATGTTTACACCCTTAGCCAAACGCTTGCAAGCTCTCCATATATTCCTGCAAATACACTAAAGATTTATTCTCAAACAGTTTACGAAACCACGTTTCCATCCAACCATTTCATGCGGATTAATTACCTGCCGCATTAAAAAGTCACGACCGGGCTGATGGAAACAGGAAATGCCGGTACAATTTTATAAATGCTGACAGACAATTTGTTCCTTCGACATGGTGGGATCTTTTGTGTCAGGAAAATTAATTATGCGAAATGGCAGTGGAAACACCTTTATGCGCAAATATTTATATAATAACCATCATATTGAAGTAATCTTGGAGTCACACAATGATATGTTGTGTGGTCCTCCCCACTACAACTCGGGAAACCATGCAGTTTATTAGGGGTACAGATGAAATAAGTTATGAACTTCACAGTGTGGTGAATGTGCAAAGTGATGAGCTTAATGCTCCTTTCCAATAAATATCAAGTCTTACTCTGCTGACATGATGATCGATGCTTGGCTGCCGTTTGATGAATAAAATGGAAAATTATTCTTATCCATAATAATCTCATAATGTCGGTAGCCCAGCTGTTGGCTAGAGCGCATGTGCCAAGACCAGAGTGGGCACATTTGCTATATAACGCAACAGTTTTTGTGACAAAACCATCAGTAGAGTTGAAAATGGCGATGGAAACCCATTTAACTTGTATTTTCATTCGGTACATGGGAATTTAACGGTACAAGTTGTGTGCATCATGTCATCACACAGCCTTTAATCCACAAAAAGTCAGTTTGATGGGAAAATGCACTAATTAGAATATTCGCATGAAAATCTGTCGCAAATTGAAAGAAAACCGAGGCTACTGACATTTTAAAAAGTAACACATCTCATAGAACTAGTTCCTTTTCTCGGAATTCAGAATGCCGGGTTAGAGGTCAAGGTTAGGTAAGGGATAATCAACATGGATAATAATGAAAGATGTGGAAGGTGTGTTCGACGACGCGCTAGCAGTAACCTTCCACAGAGTTGCAATTATTTTCCTGAGAAACTATACAGCCCGAGTTGATTAAACCCTTTCATACCATGGCTATAATTTAACACATTTGCCACTAGAAATGTGTTAATTTGCCGGTAGAAATGTGTTCAACATTAACTGAAGTAGCTAGCAAGTTTACTAGATAGCTACAGTAGTTGCCTTGGTAACCAAACAAACAGACTTGCTAGTTTAGCTAACCAAATCATCAGTCCAAGCTTGTTAAAACCCACCTAGAATTAGACCTAACTCACCAAGAAGCGGTGATGCAACCTGTTCTTAGACCATGTTCTTGGATGATATTCTCATTTAAGAAGAAGCTGTGGCTATGTACTGTATACAGTACAACAGCACAGTGTTCTACTACTGTCTAATGTCTGCTGCATATAGGGTTGCAAGCTACCGTAATTACCTAAGATACCGGAATTGTCTGTACTTTGGCTAATTAAAAGGTAATCTATGGTCATTTTTGGTAATTTATCCTTAAATAAGTTTTTGAAAAATATATTCATATATAGTATCCACTTTTTATATTTGTGTCTGTGTTGTCCATGAGTTTCTAGTGGATAGACCTTATGGTTCAAGAGAAAATAGCCTAATTAATGAAAAGATAATCTAATCAACAATGGCATTATTTTCAATTAACCTCTACGGGATCGGTGTCCCTTATACCGGACGGTTGTTGCTCAATATGCGATATGTGACAAGAATGGTGTGGTAAACAACAGCCAACTTTCCGGGACATAGACATGTCTCATATTGGCAGAAAGCTTAAATTCTTGTTAATCTAACTGCAGTGTCAATTTACAGTAGCTATTACAGCTAAAAAATACCATGCTATTGTTTGAGGATAGTGCAAAACAACAAAACACTTTTATGACGGCAACTGGTTTGGTACATTCCATACATTCATTGACTACAGCTCAGCATTCAACACCATAGTGCCCTCAAAGCTCATCACTAAGCTAAGGATCCTGGGACTAAACACCTCCCTCTGCAACTGGATCCTGGACTTCCTGATGGGCCGCCCCCAGGTGGTAAGGGTAGGTAACAACACATCTGCCACACTGATCCTCAACACGGGGGCCCCTCAGGGGTGCGTGCTCAGTCAGGGGTGCGTGACTGCATGGCCAGGCACGACTCCAACACCATCATTAAGTTTGCCGACGACACAACAGTGGTAGGCCTGATCACCGACAACGATGAGACAGCCTATAGGGAGGAGGTCAGAGACCTGGCCGTGTGGTGCCAGGATAACAACCTCTCCCTCAACGTGACCAAGACAAAGGAGATGATTGTGGACTACAGGAAAAAAAAGAGGACTGAGCACGCCCCCATTCTCATCGACGGGGCTGTAGTGGAACAGGTTGAGAGCTTCAAGTTCCTTGGTGTCCACATCACCAACAAACTATCATGGTCCAAACACACCAAGACAGTCGTGAAGAGGGCACGACAAAGCCTATTCCCCCTCAGGAGACTGAAAAGATTTGGCATGGGTCCTCAGATCCTCAAAAAAATTCTACAGCTGCACCATCGAGAGCATCCTGACTGGTTGCATCTCCGCCTGGTATGGCAACTGCTTGGCCTCCGACCGCAAGGCACTACAGAGGGTAGTGCGTACGGCCCAGTACATCACTGGGGCCAAGCTTCCTGCCATCCAGGACCTCTATACCAGGCGGTGTCAGAGGAAGGCCCTCAAAATTGTCAAAGACTCCAGCCACCCTAGTCATAGACTGTTCTCTCTGCTACCGCACGTGCACCAGCGGTACCGGAGTGCCAAGTCTAGGTCAAAAGACTTCTCAACAGCTTCTACCCCCAAGCCATAAGACTCCTGAACAGCTAATCATGGCTACCCGGACTATTTGCACTGCCCCCCCCACCCCATCTTTTCACGCTGCTGCTACTCTGTTAATTATTTATGCATAGTCACTTTAACTCTACCCACATGTACATATTACTTCAACTACCTCAACTACCGGTGCCCCACGAGACATTGACTCTGCACGGTACCCCCCCTGTATATATGCCTCCCTACTGTTATTTTATTTTACTTCTGCTCTTTCTCAACACTTTTTTGTTGTTGTTTTATTTTACTTTTTTATTAAAAATAAATGCACTGTTGGTTAAGGGCTGTAAGTAAGCATTTCACTGTAATGTCTGCACCTGTTGTATTCGGCATGTGCAATACAATTTGATTTGATTTGATTTGATTTCCAGTTAACAGTTAAATAATGTACTTCACATTCAGTAATCTTGCTCTGATTTGTCCCAGAGATAAAATGTAGTGTAGTTTAGTTTGAAAAATCAATGTTTATATTCAAATGTAGGAACTGGGTTCTATAGTTTGACCTCTGACTCCACACCCACCCCGCCTGGCCATCTAGATGTGTGAAGGTTAGTGTATTTTCTGTAGGGAAGCTAATGATCCATCATTTATGACATTCCTGGGAGTGTGTAAACTTACATTTTGTATTACCATAGCATTTCTGTATGTTCTCTATAGCTATGTGCTTGAAAACCAATTCAGCACATTTGGGAAAACTCCTGGCAGACTTCATACAAAATATTGTGTAGTGATGTAATTCTTTACTGGATCAGTCTGAAACTTTGCACACACACTGCTGCCATCTGGTGGAAAACATCTAAATTACATATAGAATCCTACATCACTGTATGGCCTTTCTCTTGCATTTCCAATGATTATGCAAAAACAAAAACAAACGCATGTTTTTTTGGTTTGTACTATCTTTTATCAGATCTAATGTGTTATATTTTCCTACATTAATTTAAAAATTTCCACCAACTTCAAAGTGTTTCCTTTCAAATGATATCAAGGATATGCATATCCTTGCTTCAGGTTCTGAGCTACAGGCAGTTAGATTTGGGTATGTCATTTTAGGTGAAAATTGAAAAAAAGGGTCCGATCCTTAAGAGAGTGCTGTGACTCTTCCAACTATTGTCTTTTTTCATAACTATTCTTTTTTAACCAGTTTGACCCCAAAACATTTCACAACAAGACATATTGACATAGTAAAATAAATAAAAGTGTGTAAAAAAGGATAAAGGATAAAGTAATCCTTCCTACCCCCAAAAAAAAAAAAAAATTGTAAAGTGATTATCCCACTGGCTATAGGGTGAACGCACGACCAATTGGTGAGTCGCTCTGGATAAGAGCGTCTGCTAAATGACGTAAATGTGCCCTTTGAGCAAGGCACTTAACCCTAATTGCTCCTGTAAGTCGCTTTCTGGATAGAGCGTCTGCTAAATGACTAAAATGTAAATGTAAATGTAAAAATATAAAAGGATATTTCATGCTGGAATACCAATGGTATTCACTAAGTTGATAGTTTATATTTAGGATAATGTTTTGCAGCTTTGTTATTCTATTTCTCATTTAAAATCATCTTATTAGATTTTTTAAAAGGCCACTAGATGTCATCTGATAAAATTCCATATAGTCCTTGAAAGTTACCAAAAATTCTGGTAGTTTACTGGTAAAGTTTCCAGTAATATACCCTCCCTTTGCAACCCTAGCTGCATACAATGTGGCCTATATACTACTTTCAAGCTAAGAAAATGTACGTAAATGTGTAATTTGAATACCACCCATTTAAGATATTCTATACCCTAAACAACATGGGCTAAGCACGGAAGTTCGCCTAAGCTATTCTATAAACTTCATCTCAAGCATGGGGCTAAGCAGTAAGCACGGAAGTGCACCATACGTTGTGCATGTCAACATGCCGCGGTCTACAGGACTATTCTGACAAGGGACATACCGGGGATAGAAGGGGTGGAAGGGAGGATACAGAGACCCGATGTAGTCACACTGCCAGCCAGGGAATGCAGAGTGATGGTATTCCTATCCGGAAACTAAGTTACACAGCTTTAGGCTTCTGGCTCCTGCGCAAAGATAATTTGGTAGACATTAAAGGCTGCCGGCGCTTACACGCAAGAGCGACAGGGGTGGGGGACAGGGGCAGGGGGCAGGGACAGGGGTGGGGGAGAGTGGGGAAGTGCTCCGGAAGGAATGGGTAGGTATCCATGTTTCTGAGGCACGAGAACCAGGGTCAACATCAACCACGTCCAGAAATATCATCCACCAGCCAAAAAAGTTAGATGTTTTCCTCAGGAGCAGCGCCTAGCGACTGACCCCTTTACCCCTTTAATTCCAAGGAAACCTTATTTGTTAACATTTGGTTGGACCAAATGCAGAAGATACTATCCAAGCTTTGTCTGTCCTTCCTAACTGTCAAGCGCCACATGTCATCTCACGGCACCCACTCCAGACCCACAAGCCCTCGCCACGCCAGATAACGCATGTGAACTCCACGAGATCATGTCGTCCCCGTTGTTCCACGGCGTGATATGAAATACAGCAGGACCTTCATTTCACAGGAGCCACTGGCACCAGCATGTCAGAAATCCACTTATCGCTGCGATAAGGGGACGCCACAACACCATACCGGGAGTGTGTCGTGTCGACCCAGGCTGTAGACACAAACACTGGGGCCTATGTCCCCTTTCTCTGTCCCCATGGCTGGCTGGCAGCACTCCCCAGGCGGCACACAGCACAGGGGTGGCCTTTTCAGATTTATTTCCCCTCCTCCCCCTCCCTCTCTTCAACGCCCTGTCACCCACTAGTCAACCCCACTCAGCCTCCTCACCCAGCAGAATGTTCATCTGAACAACCAGCTCCAGCACACTCAGGCCAGAGGACACTAAGGCAGCTGCGTACTGTTCTCGAACCCTTGCCCCACCAGGGATTTTAAGTTCTTTCTGGCCTCTTCATCAATATTGTACTGTACTGTATTGTATGACCTGAACTGTTCTGTGCTGGCTCCAATATTATCTTTTCACATTTGCCTTTCCAGCCTGGTTCCATCAAATCTAAAGCCTGTCAAAATGTGTAAAAACATAAACCTCAAACAGGTATCACAGTCATAAACAGAACATACACATATCAAAAAGAATACTGAGAATAGCACATGGTTGAGTTTGCAAAAGTAGTCCATGATGTGTGTGTAGTGCAGATGAAATTGAAGGAAGAGCCATTTATGAAAATAGGTACAGTAGGTGTGAGGTCTCATCTTCGGTTGGTAAACCAATTCTCAGATTCCCCTTTTTCTTTGGGAGCTGACCAGAAGAGAAAAACTGATTCCCTAACAAACTCTCACACCTCTTTGTCCAAGTGTACATGAGGTCTCTGCCACTCTGCATGGCGCCTGCCTGCCTCTCCGTGTCCCCCTCTGACCCTCATCGTCCACCCAGGGGACACCTGTTCCCACTACTGAGCTGTCCGAAAAAAAACAAGCCAAACCGACTGTACTGCACCGGCCTGGTTACGCATCTACCATAGTTGCTGGAACCATCCTGGAAAGGACGATGTGGAGAGAAAATAGAATCAATCTACACAGTATCTTGGTTTGGATTGGCGTGACGTGAATTGGCGTCAGAATATTTTCTTCTCTACCCCACAACAGAGACCAACAGCTACAGGAACCTTAGAAACACACCAGGCTATCCCCAAAACCCAAGTACGCCTTAATTGTCACACACAGCCCACGGTCACAGAGAACAGAAAGTGTCCCCCTTGTGGCTAGAAATGAAGCCATCATCTCTATAAATAAGACAACTGGGCCTAGAGGGGGCAGGTGAGACAGGAGCCAAGCTTGGGGAGACAGGTGCAGATGTCCTCTAGGCCAAAACCCCAAACACCTCCTCCTCCTCTCCATCACATGTACCTGTTTGTGGGGGCATCTGCCAAGCACAAGAGACTTCTGAGAAGATCTTACTCACCCATACCAGCTTCTGGACAACTGCTCATACCTCACTCATACCGCACGCAGACAGTTTGTATATCTCTATCTTTGAATAACTGTCAGACAGACACACACACACCTCGCGCATACACACACACACAGGGACGGCCTGTTCAATAGGGCGATATGGGCGACTGCACGCCAAACGGGAAAAGGAAGGGATTTTTTTTCTAATCAATTATATCACGGCAACAGTAGTTATCAGTGTTGTAATCTATCGTCTGATCTGCCACAGTGCCACACTGCCACTAAATGTCGAATCAGGCTAAAGTACGGTGCTTCAAATGGCTCCACACCCCCTTTTGGGGCGATTTCAGTCAGATTGAAAATCGCCCAGAACTTCTGTCATAGACTCCCATGTAAAATCTATTTTTTTCAAATTTCAGAGCCTTCAATACAATCTCAATGGGTGTCTGTGGGCTTGCACTTACGCGCTTTCGTCACTGAACGTAACTAAGAAAAGAGAGGGTAGCACGTCAATCAATTCACTACTACTATCAACATGGCTAGGCTTCAGTGCAACTCGATTGTGTCTTTGAAAGAATTTCCTTTTTGTCGGCGAACAAATGAAGATAAATTGGCAACGAAACAATTAGGACCTCCCAGACCAGAATTTAATAATTCAACAGGTTTCTACTAAAGGGGGAAGTCCTACACGCGGGATTTTCCAAAAAATGGTACGAACGAAAAAATAACATTGCCACTCCAACTGGATGAGGGATACAGGCTAGCTGTCCGCCGCCACAACGATGAGGTTAGTGTTGGATAATCACAAGTTTACTGGAGAACTGAGACCAAGTAGAGACTTTGGACAGGGTGGATATGGTTATATTGCGATATTGTCAATACAGTATATCGTAAAGTATCACTATGTAACTCGATTTCTTTCACCCCAATCCCTCAAATTAACGGTAAATAACTGAATTGTTGCCCACATTTAGCTAAGATGATTAGCTAGCCAGCTAAAATGTTTTATTTAGTTAGCAGTCGCATCTACAATAGTTTACTGTCAATAACATGTCTCCAAAAATGACGTGGTGTCTCCAATTGTGTTGACATTTTACAATTCGCGAAGCGATCCATGAGTATCCACTTTCTGTAGCTCAGCTGGTAGAGCACGGCGCTTGTAACGCCAAGGTAGTGGGTTCGATCCCCGGACCACCCATACACAAAAATGTATGCACGCATGACTAAGTCGCTTTGGATAAAAGCGTCTGCTAAATGGCATATTATTATTATTATTATTATTATTTTCCAGCCTTGTGTAGGTCTCCAATTTTGTCCCTGACATCCTTGGAGAGCTCTTTGGTCTTAGCCATGGTGGAGAGTTTGGAATCTGATTGATTGATTGCTTCTGTGGACAGGTGTCTTTTATACAGGTAACAAGCTGAGATTAGGAGCACTCCCTGAGATCAGTCAATAAATGATTCTGGTATTGACTTATATGCTGCCCCTGTCTTCATGTTGTTGCTGGACATATCTTTTAAAAATGTGTGTAGGTCACCTAAATCATCAGAAAAATTGCCCCTCCTGAGAATTTTTTCAGGAGCCCCACTGCACACACACACACACACACACACACACACAGACTCTAGCCCCATTACACTTTCACATCTAACTCTTCTAACCTGTTGCACAGGAGGAGAAATCGCTCTCAATTTCACTTGCTGTTATCACACTAAGCCATTGCTGTCAAAATCACTCAAACCCGCACTTTTACATATCTTCTGCCTGTAACAGAAGTACTGCACAGCACTCACAGACAAACACACAGTCTAATAAATGCCTTCCTCTGACACCAATGCAATGCACCAGCACGGCAGCACGGTGGGCGCAAACAAAACCAAACCACAGAATGCCCGGCAGACAAAGCCAGCTGAGAGGCATTTCCCCTGATGCAAATAGCACCACCGAGATGGAGCGAGATCAATACAGGGTTGTCAGGTATAATGGTATCATCATCAAAGGGAATTCCTCTCCAACCACACATACACACAAACACACACACACACACACACAGTAAGATCCTCCAGTGAGATGAGATACAGTGTCCTGTGCTTTTAGTGCGCTCCTCTCCTGTCTAATCTGAGAAGACAGACACACACACACACACACACACACACACATAGAGGCAGACACGTCTCCTTCTCCTCCGGTCTGAGGTAAAAACAAATCTGACGGAGTGCCTACGCAAATAAAGCCCAGCTAGCTGCCTACTGCAATAGGATGAGGCTTTAAAGACTTCAAACGACGGACACTGTGTTCTAATGTTCAGCTTCTGCTCCCCGTCTTTCACATTGCAGAAAGAAACTGTGTCCTTTGACTCCTGACCTGTGAATTTGATAAGACCTTGATTGTTTTGATAGATGTTTCCTGGTCTGGAATGTGTTCATTGAATTCAAGTAAATTAGTTTGAAAAGGAAGTTGAAATTTTAAATACATTTTAATGATCTATACCAGGGTATTCAACTTTTAACCTATGAGGTCCGGAGCCTGCTAGTTTTCTATTCTACCTGATAATTAATTCACCCAGAACTCTGGTATCCATTAAATCAATCCCTGATTAGAGGGAACAATGAAAAAAATGCAGTGGAACTGGCTTGAGGTCCAGGAGTTGAGTTTGAGGGATCTATAGTATACTGGAAGTTCGAATCTACAAAGTGGCATGCCTCATCCATCATCTCTGACATACTCTGTAAAAAAAATCAAGTTTAAACCTAATCAAGGGTACCACGCTACTATGTGCGAAGTTAAGATGCACCGAAATTGGATCGGCTGGCCTAACAACGTTTCCACCATTGCCTGCTTTACATCACGTTAAAGTGAACGTTATGGTTATTCACCCCAAACTTGATGCTTTTCACACACATCCTGGTAGTAAACTCCAAATTAGTTTTCTGTAAGGACACACACAGTTGTCTCCTGTGTCACAGCAGTGGCTATTGCATAATCATGCTATGTATGTCCATGGCATGTTAACCTGCTGAGCACTGCCATTTCTCCAGATCACACATCTCACAGCAACCGTACATTACTTGTGTTTATGGTATCTATCATTTGATCCAAGTTAAGACGTCCCCCTGAGTGTGTTATGTTGTATGTTTACATCCAAGAGATTTGTCTTAACAGTAATGAGAGAAACTGCCAACTGATACAGAATCTCAAATAACGTATCACTTACTGAACTGACAGAGAAGAGATGGTTTGTTCATTTCAATAACCAGCAATTTTAGGCTATTGCTGGAGATGCTGGCTAAATCCAAACCTCTGAACTTTGTGTTATTTTGGCTCTATAAATTACCTTATTTTGTATTATTGATAACACAGTCTAGATTATAACACATGCTGAAAAGAAAAACCATGATAAAGCGATATATCACACTCTTAATCTGTGTTGATACTCCAGGCAAGCGGGGTCAGACCAAAAATGTCCATATATTAGTTGCACAATGCCGTGTTGAGAGGACCTACTGACGAAAGGTGAAATCCCTGTTAACAAGACCATGAAGTACAGCACACATATTTAGAGCAAACACTATGCTCAGTAAAGTCCCATATGGTTTCACCCCATGCTTATAAACTTGTTTCAGTATATCCCATAAACTTTCATAACCAGCAACTGAAGCAACATGGTTAGGCAATGAAGCCCTGGGGAAATTAACGACTTATAAATGACTCCTAACGTCTTGAGAAGTTTATAATATACATATTCAATATACATGACCAATGTGTCAGTAATTTTAATCATGATATTATCCAGAACTGGATCACAAGACTAGTAAACTAATCGACTGTAGCCTACTTGGGTGCAGACAGGTGTCGGCTAGGCTATGTATCAAACCGGCAATCGCCAAGGCACTACACTTGTTTCATAGATTGGCTATAAAAAGAACTTCAAGATGTCATGTGATTGAATTATTTACTTGGCAGGAATAAATTAAATCTTGGCAAAGCCACTGGCCATGTTGTCATGATCGCACCACACTGTAAACATTGCAAGAAGATTCATGTGAGTTCAAAGCCGCAATGTCGACAGACTGACTTCAAAAAGTTCAACGACACTTTCTACCCACGCAAAGACCCACAGCTCATTGCCCCCTCAGCAAAAGACCCTCGGCGCTAAAAGATGACATACAACTCGGTGTTTCTGTTTACCCAATCTGGTTTACCTTGTCCTGTAAAAAAGGTATTTCCCCAAAAGCCAAGGAACCCGGTGGTAAGCAGTCTTCTTTCAAGCCTTCGCTGATAACCTTTCCTCCTTTCGAGACCGTCCACGCTGCAGGACAGCTCGTTGCTGACGCATGGGTATCGAATGAAACCTGAGAGTTCTCTCAGGTAGGCAGTGGCCGGCTGGCCGATAGAGGGGCGCTAGGTCGCCGCCCTTAAATAAAATTATTTTTAAAAAATAAAATAAAAATAATAATAATAATTATAAAAACATCAGTATGTCAATATTTGTGTGTTTGAAATATGGAATGCACACAGTAATATGTGTAAGATATGATAGAAAATCATATTCGCAACCTTTCCTCTGCCTGTCGCCTCGTCAGCTCTGGGCGATACAGAAGGTGCCCCCGAGGAGGCGGGTCTACGTAGCAGTTAAGCATTGCTAATTTAAGATATGAATGTACACATAAATGTAGCTAATCAACGATTTTACATTCGGAATCAAGGAGGGCGATTATTTTATCGCGCTTCCAAGCTCGCCCCTGATAAAATAAGGACCGGGCTCCAGTGGCGCCATTTTTACTAGACGACAATGGCGAACGCAAACGTTACTCCTCCAAGACCCAACCATAACTCGTGGTCTCTCCTCCAAGATCCGTTTGAGAGGAGAACTTTGTCAGAAGAAATTCGAAAGATGGGCCCAGATCAACTGACCTCTCAATCAGACAACAGAAGCTAGCGAGAAAGGAAGCAGTATATGCGCGGCCTTCTCCCGTAGCTTACACCAGGGAAGGCTTGGCTACCGCTGGGTGCACTGATGCTAATGCTTTATTTTACTTTCCGTGCTTGCTTTTTAAAACGACGGTCAGATTCAGCATGGACAGGTACCGGAGTGAGGGATATGAAGCACCTGTCAGAGAAGGTAAAGAAACATGAGAACACCAGGGCACACATGGACAACTCTGTAAAGCTAGCTGTATTAGGAAGGGGTGAACATTGCTACGCACTGGATGCGGCCACAGGATTGCGGTGAGGAAACACAATGAGGGAGGTGGATAAAAACAGGCACATTCTATCCAAAATTATCGATTGTAGTGAAGTTCTGCTGGGGCTTTTGAGTTGGCCTTGCGTGGGCACGAGGAGACTCCCCAGAGCCTCTACAACACGGTGGAACTTCCACAGTCGCGCTGTCTAAACACTGTGTACGAGTACAGGGATGACCTCTAACGTGTTTCCAGACCATCAGAGACTCTGGGAACTTTGATGCCCGACATGTCAGAGAGCGGGGGCTTTCGTGAGATGCTCGAAGACGAGGCTTTCTGTTTTTCCTGGCACTTGTTCCACAAGATCATGCCAAATGTGGAATGCTTTTCAGCCAGCTGCAGAAGAGGAACATCGACCCTGTCTTCATTAAAGCACTTGTCTCAGGGTTCACAGAAAGCAGTGCTAACAATCAGGTAAATAACTATATTTACTATTGGCTGATGGGATGCTGTTAGAAAGATGAATGTTCACTTACAACAGTTTAAAGCCTAAATGTGTCTGGTCATCAAAGTGAGTGATTATCATAGAGCCGTCACAATTATATTTGTTTTGTATTTTAAAGGAAAGAAAGACATTTACATTACATTTTAGTCATTTTAGCGACGCTCTTATCCAGAGCGACTTACAGTTAAGAGTGCATACATTTTTCATACTGGCCCCCGTGGGAAACGAACCCACAACCCTTGGCGTTGCAAGCGCCATGCTCTACCAACTGAGCTACAGGGACCACATTAGTTTTGGCAAGATCTGAAAAAGAAGTTGGTGGAGTGCAACCCTCAAACATTGAAGAATTACAGCCAGTTTGCTGCTGAAGAATGGGCAAATTGCCAGCAGAAAGGTGCAGCAAGCTCATTGATGTCTACAATAAGCATATGTTGGCAGCTATCTTGGCCAAAAAGCTGTTGCAACCAAGTACTAGCTCCAGGGTGCCAATAATTTAGTCCATGACATTTGTCTATATTTTCTAAATTACAATTGTAAACTTGGGTTTACAGAAATATAATTAAAGGTGTGGAGACCCATTTTTTCCTCTCAAATTTCAACTGATTTTGAAAAATAGGATTATTTGGAGAAAAGCCCAAGGGTCCAATATATTTGGACACAACTGTATGCCTTCAGTCTAATTGGAATGTATGGCAGTAGAGTTGTTTGTATTTCTCCCTAACCAAAATGGCTGCCATTAGGATACCATTCAGGATTTTTTTCACCTGTGTTACCACGACAATCACGCCAAATGAGCATTGCATTTGTGTGCTCCTTCAGTGTGAATGCCAAATTTGATATGGGTCAATCATGTAAAACTGATACATAATTGATACAGATTTACGTATGTTGCCTATATATTACTATATACCGGTATTGATGCACAGACCAGTTTGGGTTTTTTACTTTACCTTCTATACCGGTATTTCAATGTTTGGTTTGTTAAATGTGGTAATGCCACTCCGCCATGTGTAACGTCCGTTTTTCTAGTTTACTCCACCTAATTTGGGTCGTCTCTCTCCCTCTCTCACCAAGTACCACCCTCACTCAAGGAGCGCAGTTGTTGTTACTCGACCACGAGAACAAGTGTTTGTCCAAAAAGAACACAATCAGACGTTGATAATAATGCAGGAAAGTACTACACAGTTTGTAATAATCTATTCAGGTGTCCACCAGGTCAATTTCTAGAAGAGTCCTAGTTGTTATTGAACATTAACTTTATTGCTAAGTGCACAGCAGAACAAAATTATGTTGCATCCCTCTCACAAATGTAATAGAAAAAAGGCTTTAAAACGTAATAACATCAGTTAATTATGTACATCACAGGTTAAAAGCAGTTACTAGACATAGTTTGTGTGTATATACACACTATCTGTCTATTCTGTCTGTCTGTCTATATATATATATATATATATATATATATATAAGTCACTCAGTTGTGTGTTGAGGGGGAATTACAGTGAGCTAAGAAGTCTGATTGCAAGTTATCAAATTAAACTCTTTATTTTTGGACCCAGGGCCTCGAATTCCCTCTTTGTGTGGGGACAGCGCATCTGACGCAGACAGCAACAGCCCATCAAGCGAACCCGGAGGATGCTGGGACCAGGAGAACAACAGAGGTTGGCTATAGAGGTAAGTTGTGATGTAATTGTCAGTGTTTCCCCCATAGAACTTTTTCAGGCCTGGTAGTATGTAGCCAAAACCCTGAACAATCAGCACCTTGGTAATCATATACTTGAGTTGGACATAGGCATGTGTCAGTCAGGATCACTTGCATCAAAATAGCTTAATTGCAAATTAAAGCTGATGATGTATCTTTACAGGTATGTGATACCATCCTGAGTCATGCCAAAGAGAGGTTCTCCTTCACCCAGCACCTCATCAGCGCCAAACACTATTGCACGGAGTTGTTCCCCACAACACAGTGTGAGTTCCCCCGATACAGCGGAAACAACCGTCGGAGGCGTACCCCATGTTGAACAAGGCCAAGCTCAAACCCGAACTGTCCCTCATCTACGAGAACAGTGAGTTCAAGGCTTGTAGTGTTGCAGTGCCCTGTACCAGTTCTTCATGGAGAACAACCTTCGAGCACTTTCCACAGACTGCCGCTCCCTCAAGATCCTCATCACCACACCCATGACAACTGCTGAGTCAGAAAGGTGCTTCTCTACACTGAAAAGGATCAAGACCTTCCTGAGAAACAGCATGACACAGGATCGCCTGAACGCTCTGGCCATGCTCTCCATGGAGAAGAAACTTGTCAGGGGACATTCCTGACTTTAATCAAAGGGTCATTGAGAGGTTTGCCACTCAGAAGGACAGACGGGCAAAATTCCTGTACAAATAAGACAGAACACACACACACAGAGCAGCTCTGGCCGCATGTTTCTTTGTATATAGTTGACCTTAGCATAAAATCCAGTTATATATGGTACTCTAGAAAGTCTTAATAGTTATCTTTGCTAATATTACTGTATATATGTTGTTTTGTATCAATTAATTGTTGCAGTTCTGGAGCACATTAACAATTAGTCACATTTAGTATGATCATAAAATACTGTATGCTATTCTTCCAGTCAAAGGTTTGAGTTCATCCACTTGATATCCATTTCTATATTATACATCCTTTTATACAGTGTAAGATTTCCTATAAACTTTATAATAATTTCATGTTTTGTCCACTTTCCACTCTGTTCTGACAGCATGCCTGTTGCGTTGCCTGTTTACTACCAATGGTAAAAAGTTCACTTTAAATGCAAATGAAAGGCCGGTTTGTGTAATATGTTTTGTGTAAGAATGCCTCAACTTTTTAATATTGGCATTAAATAATTACTGAATGTTTCACTGAGCACTGCTGTCCCAGTTTGTGTTAAAATATATCGCGATGGTTACAGGAAAAAAGTATGGCACAGCCCCACCGAGAATATTTTTCACCAGCCGCCACTGC
>NW_025538596.1:0-18146 GCF_020615455.1 Coregonus clupeaformis | reverse complement strand
ATCATTGATGATTAAAACCAGAGCCTTACAACCTCTGGTAATGATTCAAGCTTAGGTTGAATTAGAGATAGAAATTCACATGACAGATTGGTCCTTTGAGCGGAGCTTAAATACGTCTTTATCGTTCTAAGGACACCGAATCCGTGCACAGCCGGGTGATTGCATCCGTGGAGAATAGTCCTGGCCTTCGACGTTAAGGTTATAAACAGGCCGGGTGATTACTCTTTATGAACGATAAAGACGTTAACAAGTTTGAAAAAGCATTTAAAATCCAAACTGCAAGGAAGAGGTCAGTAATTTTTATTCATGGATTTTGGTGAAATGATTTGAACTTGAATGAGAATAGTGATTCTTGTGAAAGGGCAGAGAATAGTTAACAAAGTCTCAAAGGAAGTAATAATTATTACGAAACAGGGAGGGTCCGCAATTGGCCCTAGGTAAATAGCTATAACCAGAATAATCTAGTCCGAAATGACAAGGGGTGAAGGCCATCACCAATGTAAACTAGTTTTTATTGAGACTGTACTGGGTTCAGTACTACGATAAAACAGGGAAAGGGATGATTTTCGTTGTGTGCTATGGACAAACGGATCAAAAGTTGCGTATACGACGGGGGATTTGCTAGAACTCTGTGTGTTTCATGAAACTAGAGCAGTTACGACCTCTAGGTTACAAATAGGTTTAGCAAATGATTGTATAATGTTGTGTACATGTGAGACTTAAGAATCCATCAGTATACGTGATAATTATTTATAGGAAGGAGCTAAAGAAATAGGTTGCGTGAGAAAAAATGGTTATCGACCCCTTTCATGAAACCGGAGTTTTAAATAAATGCTCTGGGTTAGGGGTTAAATAATTGTAAATGGTTAATTACAAAAGCAGATCATACGTTGGCTCAAAAGACGCACTAAAATAATAGCTCCTAGAAGAATAATTCTGGGAATTATTACTAAAGGGGGGAATTTTTTTTGTTTTCCACCATGGGAAATAAATCTTCCCGGGAATTAACGGGGGATGAAAGATATATGTTATGAAGAGATCGAAGAAATGTGTTTTATGGATCCGTTTGGGAGAAAAAGTATGGATTTATTGGGCATCTCGAAGTAGAAAAATTAGAACTTATGATCAAACAGATGCATGTACACTGTGGAACTAATTTGAAAAAACAGCGAAAGGAGGGGCTAGAGACAGCGAGTGTTTTTTTTAAGCGCGAAAGTGCTTCAACGGTAACAAAGGAAAATATTTGAAAAAATTATTTGTGTCAATTAAGAATTGGCTAAAAAACACCACAAAGCCATTATTTGAGAGGTACCTATAAAGTCCAACGATGCATATGTATGAACTTTCGCACTCAAACGTAGACGTACGTAATGAGTGAGAAAGTAGAGAATATTTACATTTGCATTTTTGGTCATTTGGCAGACGCTCTGGTCCGGAGCGACTTGAAGAGCCAATAGAGAGTTGCATTGACTGTTCTGTTGTGTTGGGCATTTGAATGGCATGGGGTGAAGTGTGTGTGTATGAGGGAATTCAACGGCGGGTATGAATGATAACCGGATACTACTTAGTATTTGGTTGGTTAAATGCTGAATAAAAGATTTGAGGCGTGGTTATGGGGTAACTAGGAAGACGCACTCATTCAATGGGGAATGGGTGTAGGGAGAGAGTTTTTTTTACGTGTATTAAAAGTTGCATTAGATAGGTCTATGAAAATATGTTATAAGTACGAATGACATTATTTCCTAAGAAGGAAGATTGTAGGGAAGTTTCCCGCGCCTCCCCCATAATGTAGGAAGGACCAGGAGAGGGGGGGGTGAGAGACAGTAAATAAGTTCAGATGGTAGGAATGTCATTAAGTGTATGCTGATAAACGATATCAAGCATTTGTTTTATTGATTGGGGCCGAATCAGAGAGAAATGTTAAAGATATTGAATAGCGAACTGAAATGGGTTAGCGGGAAAATAGAAATAGTTGGAAAATTTTTAAACGATAATTTATTTTCGTTACAGGGAAGCAAGTGGCATTGGCTGTGGTGCTGGGGGAATAGCGCCAGCCTGTGGTGGGTTCTGGATTTGTTATAAATAAATTTATATTTTAAACTAAAGTGATGGAATAGACTACAATTATAACATCAGAAAAAGGACAATATAATTCGTAATAGTTATTATAATTATTATTGATAGTTATTGCAGTTATTATTATCCTGAGTGGCGCAGTGGTCTAAGGCACTGCATCGCAGTGCTAACTGTGCCACTAGAGATCCTGGTTCGAATCCAGGCTCTGTCGCAGCCGGCCGCGACCGGGAGACTCATGGGCGGCGCACAATTGGCCCAGCGTCGTCCAGGGTAGGGGGGAAAATGGCCGGCAGGGATGTAGCTCAGTTGATAGAGCATGGTGTTTGCAACGCCAGGGTTGTGGGTTCGATTCCCACGGGGGGGGGGGGGGGCAGAGAAAAAATAAATAAAAATGTATTCACTAACTGTAGGTCATCCTCTGGATAGGAGCGTCTGCTGGGTGACTAGAATGTAAATGTATTATCATTGATTCAGTAATGATAGGAGGGTAGAGAGGGAAGAGGCAGGAAAAGCTAGAGAGAGTAAACACGGAGAGTTTAAAAACAGGGAGTTAAAAAGATCAGAAAACTACAATAAGCCAGGGAAGAAAGAGTGGTTAGATGATGAGGAAGGGGATGACCAGTACCCTTTGATAGCCTTGCCGAACCCAAGGGCTGGGGAGGAGCATGCACCAGACACACTGGATGTATATAGGGCATGGACACAGCGAGATGTAGTGAGAGCTATAGAGGGTGTAGTGCACCCTAAGACAGGAATAGAGGGGTTCAGGAGGGATTTGGAGAGTCTAGCAGCAAGCTTTAAGCTAAACACAGGGGGAAATTGAGAGGGCAGTCAGAACCCTAGTTGGGAAAGATTGGGCAGCTGTTCGGGGGCAGTGGGTTTCAGGGGATGCCAATGGAGCAGTCCTACCATGGGCAGATGATGGGCAAAATGTTGGGAAAATAACTGAGTTGTGTAATAATTTAAGGGAACCTTACCATCAACATGCTGACTTCTCCAAAGTACATGAATGTAAACAGGAAAACAGTGAGACCATCAGCCAAGTGAAATACCTGAGCCTCCCCAGGGACAGGGAAATGATACTCCGTACCATCAGCAGCTAAAAAATAGCATTCCTTAGTGGAATGAGACCAGAAATAAGCTGGAATATTAAGAGGACTTTAGTGGGATGGGGAACTACTTCGTTGGCCGAGGTCAAGAGATATGCAATCCATCATGAGCGGAATAGTAGACAGGATAGAGTAAGAAAAATAACATACGGGAGCTGAGTATTTAATGGCCACTAGGGGAAATAGCAGGTAGAGGTAGAACTCCAAAATAGAAGGGGAGAGAGATTTTCTTAGGGGGTGGATCAAATAATTGATAATGGATCATTTGAAATGAGATCACATGTAGCAGATTTAGGGTAATCAATTAAATAATAATTGTATACTCAAGGAATTTTAAGGGATTTTATGGATTAGTTATAAGAAATTAGGTGATGCAAACATTATTCATGGGTTAGGACTGGGGATATCTGTATCATGTTTTGTGTGTACTACCATCTTTAGATTACGGATGGTAATTGAAGGTTAACAAAATGTATAACCAGGAGAAAGAGATTAGCTTACCTCATTGGAATATTGCTCAGGGCAAGGGGGGAGCAGTAGTGAAGTTAGGCAATATTTAGGTCATAAGAGGGAGCTACCAAATTAAGTTGAGCCTAACTATCTTTGATTGTTATTTTTCAATTGGGTTTTTCAAATAAATAAAAAACACACCCAGCATGATGTTTATAAAGGGTTGTTATGTTGAATTTAGGGAATTTTCAACAGTTCATAGGTGGTGTTTACTATGCTGTGGGATGGAACGGTTTATTGGGTGATATTTGAAACTAAATTAATGGAATAAGCTGCAGTAATCAGAGGAATGTACAATCTAAGGCGAGACAACTATTGCCTAGATCATTGATTTAGCAATAGGACCAGGTAGATAAGGACTAGAAAGAAAACAAAAAATTAGATGAAGAATGATGAGCTTTTTGGGAAGGATAGACTGCTGTAAAGCTTGGGTACTCCATTATGTACTACATACGGGTAAATTAAGTGATCTTATCTATGGGAAGGCAATGGCAGCCCATGGTAAAATCATTTGGAACTCTGAGGAGGAAGAACAGTTTATGTTGTTGCTCTCTTCCCAAACAGTCTTAGCTTTTCATACATATATCAGGGATGTTACCCAAATGGTAGAGAGTAAAGAGGGATATGACATTGGTCGTGATTTAAAGATGATGGGTTTTTTTTTGGTGGGCTATTAGAGATAACTGGGTTAATCACGAACATAGAGGTTTTTATTCTTTGTTGCTAGGCAGAACACTTAGGTGACCTAAATATGGATTGTCATGTCCAACAATCAGTCTTCAGGTCAAGCCCGGGAGAGCCGGGATAGAACAGAGGTTGAACTAAACATAAATGTTTTTACAAGATAAGAGATTGTTTGATTGGATTACTAATTGATTCTGAACTGAATGAAAGTCGAATTTAGCCGCCATAAAGACAAAGGAAGTGGGAGGAGCAATAAAGAAGCAAAAGACAATCTCAAAAATGAAAGGCATGGCAATTGGTCGATAAATTACCTACGGGAATGTTTAGGAAGGTGGTAAAAAATTGACACATAAGCAGAACTAAGTGTCAAGAGGGGGGAAGAGGCTAATTGTAGGATTAAATAATATACGAAGGAGAGGACAAAATACTTTTTTTTTAAAAAACATTTTTTTAGATACAGTCTAAAAAGAGAATGCAGTCAGAAATTGTTACATTAATCTGAACATGTGTGAAGATAGTTTATTAACCACACCCGTATGTCAGAGGTTTTGTGCCCCACAGGTGAACTAAAGGAGAAGGTGACCCACTATCTAACCAGGTGACTAATGAGCATCCAGTCACTAGAAGGAAAACTGGAAGCAGGCCTGTTGGGAAGGGCCCTATCAGGTTATGTTGGTAACCACCTTGGCCATTAGAATAGCAGAGAGAGGAACCTGGGTCCATGTTACCCACTGCAAGAAGGTAGGACCACATACAAGCACCGCTTAGCACACGCAGAGTTGACGAGCGGAACTGGGCCACAGGGTCCGGGAGTCACCTCTGTCAACGAAGATCTCCTACCCAGACCTATCATCACTGTAGTGTGTTCCTAGGGTGTGAGTATGGGGTGGTACCGAGCAGAAGGACTCAAGACAGGAGAGGGTTGGCGGTTTTTGGGAATATGGGTGACCCTGAGCTGCATCATAGTCTCGGCAATAGTCGTGGTATGTCAAGATCCACCACCAGCTCGCACCAATTACGCTAGGGCCTTACCATTATTAAGAAATAAAAGGGAAGCGACCCGACATACTGACCGTCAAGGGCGAGTGATCTACATAATAGGAGTCAGAGAGGGGTGGGGAGTAAGATTCAAAATTAGGATTAGGGATCTTATCAGAGCGGATAAGCAAGCAACATGGGATTATAAGATCCCGTTGTATTTATGTTCAGCTCCCTCTGCAGATTGCTCCTGGGCTCAGGTATTTTGACATACTGGGGGACGGAGATATGAGACGGGGGGCTGGACGTCCAGATGGAGGATAAGAAGGTATAACGACATCCCCACGGAAATGGTAGTAACGATAGTAAAAGTCACTAAAGAGGACATGAAAATAACTTACTGGGCTTGCGCGGACGTATACGGACGGGATACTTGTCTAAGATTACATTTAATGGAGTCAAAAGATATAGAGGGAGCAGGTACTGTCATTAATCCATTAATGGCAATAGACCGAGTAAATCAGTCAAGGGATGACGGAGTCAATTTGACTAACCCGTCCACTATGAAAGATTTTCTCCTCCAAGAATGGAACAATGGGGAAGTGGAGGGGGTCCCTGATGAGAATCTCTGGTTAAAGTGGATGAAA
Source organism: Coregonus clupeaformis (assembly GCF_020615455.1). NCBI lineage: Eukaryota > Metazoa > Chordata > Actinopteri > Salmoniformes > Salmonidae > Coregonus > Coregonus clupeaformis. The sequence continues at coordinate 12,142 of NW_025538596.1, read as the reverse complement.
TACACTGCTAGGGCCTTGGGGGAGACCAATTATTATGCATGCTCCATTGGGCGACCGACAATGTTGACCGCCCCAATGCCAAAGGCAATGTTTCCCTGTGTATTAGACCTGGGGTCCAATCAAAAAGAGCCAAATTGCACAGGGATTGGGCTGGCAAAATTGACATACTCAGCCAGCCCACCTAGATTCACTTTAACTCCTGGCGATTACCAGTGTTACAGACATAGAAATGGCACCCATAACTTGGGTGATTTTGATGGCTGTAAGGAGATAATTAATGTGACTGATTTAGATAAGGAAGGGAGGAAAAAAATTAGGAGCCTAACCATCCCTCAGACTGATGTGTGGTGGGCATGCACTAACAAAGGGAGCATTCGGCAGACATTACCAGAGGGATGGGTGGGTACTTGTGCACCAGTATTGTTGGTCCAACCTGTAAGAATTGGTCATCAAAGGCCAGTGACAGGAAGAATAATTAGGAGAAAAAGAAATATAAGTCAGGAAGGAAATAGCCCAATTTGGATAGATGGTATAGGCATCCCCAGGGGTGTTCCAGACGAATACAAAGCTATGAATCAAATATGGGAGAGTTTTACTACAACATTTTTCTGGTGGGTGACAATAAACAAAAATATGGATTGGATAGATTATATCTATTACAACCAACAACGATTTATTGACCAGACTAGAGATGCAGTAAAGGGGATCTCTGAGCGATTATCCGCCATCCCGCTCATAACTTAGTAGAGGTTGGTTCTAGATCAGGCAGAAAGGGCCGGTGTCTATAGAAAGATAAGCCATTGTTGCACATTTATCCCTAACAACACCACACTGGATGGGACAGTCACCAGAGCTCTTACAGAATTAACTGCACTAAGTGAAGGATGAACTGAACTCAGAAGTTAGTACATTGTGGATAGGGTGGTTTGATGAAATATTTGGTAAATGGAAAACCCTAGCAGCCACCATCTTAGGAGCAATCAGTGTTTGTATGGGTATTCTTGTATTATGTGGTTGTTGTCTTGTTCCCTGTGTCCGAGGATTGGTGAGTCAGGCGTTGGTGAAATGCAGTATCTAAACAATGATGAGAGATGGACTGACTCGGACTCTAACCAAGGGAATGTGAAAACGATCCTCCAGGCTTGGTGGATGACGAGGATTTGGACCCTGAAAGACCGCAATTGGATGAAATGTTTATTAGTTCTGATGTGATCTCTGAGATTAATCATGCTTGTAAAATACATTTATCCTGAAGATGAAACCATTTAGTCAAAAGGGTGGATTGATAGATTAATTTGTGTATTAAAAATAATGACTAAAGGATTTCACCCCAAATACAGTAGAAATGTGTATACGATATTCGAATTATCATGTAGTGTCAACCCACTAACAGAGGGGGTACTAAACATTCAAGGGTAAAGGAGAAGGCGGAAACTGTTTAAGAATCCCACCTAAAGGTGGGAGGAGCATAATGCCTTTGTTTGTCAAGGGGTATAAAAACAGTATGTATGTGTTTTTGGCACCAAAGCTCTCTCCATGAATAAATATACAGATAATACTTGTTGGTTGTGGACCTTGAATCATTGATGATTAAAACCAGAGCCTTACAACCTCTGGTAATGATTCAAGCTTAGGTTGAATTAGAGATAGAAATTCACATGACAGTCTCTCACTGTTCAAATAAACCTACCATTAAAATTATAGACTGATAATTTATTTTTGCTTACTTTGTGTCCCTGTTCTGCCAGAAAGGTCAACAATTGGATTGTATCCCTCTTACATCCCTCCTGAGTGGGATTAGCCAATAGAATATCATCTACCTAAATTAACATTTGGCTTCCTTTCTAATGTTCAAACTTTCCCAAATTCCTGGTTATAGCCTGGGAAAAGATTGTAGGACTTTCCGAGTAGCCTTGTGGCATCTTAGCGTAAGTCCATTTCCTTCCCTGGAATGTAAAGCCAAACCACCCCTGACTATCTGGATGAACTGGGATACTAAAGAAAGCATTAGCTAAATCAATCACCGTGAAATAGGAGTTCTCTTGTGTCAATTGGTTCAGCAAAATATGTGGATCTGGTACACATGGAGCTCTGGGAATTATATTTTTATTAACCCCCTGCAAGTCCAAGACTATCCTCCAGTCGGCACTGGGTGCCGCTTTTAACAGAAAATCCTGGAGAGTTGCATTGTGCCTCATCTCCAGGAATTATCACCCCCTCCCTTAAGTAAATGCTCAAACGTAGGTGTTATCCCTTTTATTGCATCTGGTTTCATAGGATATTGCTTTTGGTATGGTCTATGATCGGATCGAGGAACCACTTGCACTGGAGCTACTCCCTTAATTAGCCCCACATCGGCAGGTCCTTGTGACCATAATTTGAACGGGATTGCTGCTAACTCATCTTCCTGTTCCTGAGTTAAGAAAATATCTTCCTGTCATTTGTCAAAACTTGTCTCTAGGTGGACCCCGGGTTGTGTTTTTGCTCTCCAATTCAACTTTCTTCTGTATCTCCCAGTGGAGTGGCTATACTGATCCCCATTTGGTGCACTCTGACAGTCAGTGATGTTCTTACCCTGCGTTACCCATTTTCCTAGTGATAACCATTCCTCTGAAGGTTCTTTCACTAGGGAAACATGGGGCTCCACCTTTCTCTGTACAGTCTCTGGCTCAGTGGTCCCAACCCCACCTCTACAACTGCACGAGTGTTATCATAGTGAACCCATTTTAACCCAATTGTTCTTTCTGTGGTTTTGAACAATTCTTCCTCATAAACTGGGTCAGGGCCTGGGTGCTCATTATACCACAATGTACAGTGTAAGTCATCTACCGTCATCTTGGTTGGTCCAGTCTGTCACGATCGTCATAAGAAGCGGACCAAGGCGCAGCGTGATAAGCGTACATTATTTTATTAAGTACACACACCCGAACAAAAACAACAAAATGATACGTGAAGTCCTAGGTCATACAACACAAACCATACGGAACAAGATCCCACAAAACAAAAGTGCCAAAAGGCTGCCTAAGTATTGTCCCCAATCAGAGACAACGAGCTACAGCTGTCTCTGATTGGGAACCACCCTGGCCAACATAGATATACACAATCTAGAACACCCATAGACAACTAAACATAACAAATCCACACCCTGTGACAGTGACAGTGACAGTACCCCCCCCCAACCAAACACAACAGGGGAGGGGCCGGGTGGGCATTCCGCCTCGGAGGCGGATCCGGCTCCGGGCGTGACCACCACTCTCTCGCTACCCCCCCGTAGCGCCCCTGGTCTGGTCCCGCGGTGTGGAGCAGCTGACCGGTGCCTGACCAGGCACCGGTGGAACAGGCACGGGCTGTGCCGGACTGACGACGCGCACCACTGGCTTGGTGCGGGGAGCAGGAACGGGCCGGACCGGGCTGGCGACGCGCACCACTGGCTTGGTGCGGGGAGCAGGAACGGGCCGGAACGGGCTGACGACGTGCACCACTGGCTTGGTGCGGGGAGCAGGAACAAGCCGGACCGGGCTGGCGACGCGCACCACTGGCTTGGTGCGGGGAGCAGGAATGGGCCAGACCGGGCTGACGACACGCACCACTTGCTTGGTGTGGGGAGCAGGAATGGGCCGGACCGGGCTGATGACGCGCAACACTGGCTTGGTGCGGGGAGCAGGAACGGGCCGGACCGGGCTGACGACGCGCACCACTGGCTTGGTGTGGGGAGCAGGAACGGGCCGGACCGGGCTGACTACACCCACCACTGGCTTGGTGCGGGGAGCAGGAACAGGCCGGACCGGGCTGGCGACGCGCACCACTGGCTTGGTGCGGGGAGCAGGAACAGGCCGGACCGGGCTGACGACGCGCACCACTTGCTTGGTGCGGGGAGCAGGAATGGGCCGGACCGGGCTGATGACGCGCACCACTGGCTTGGTGCGGGGAGCAGGAACGGGCCGGACCGGGCTGACGACGCGCACCACTGGCTTGGTGTGGGGAGCAGGAACGGGCCGGACCGGGCTGACTATGCGCACCACTGGCTTGGTGCGGGGAGCAGGAACAGGCCGGACCGGGCTGGCGACGCGCACCACTGGCTTGGTGCGGGGAGCAGGAACAGGCCAGACCGGGCTGGCTACGCACACCACAGGCTTGGTGCGGGGAGCAGGAACAGGCCGGACCGGGCTGGCGACGCACACCACTGGCTTGGTGCGGGGAGCAGGAACAGGCCGGACTGGACTGTGGAGACGGACTGGAGGTCTGGAGCGAAGAGCTGACACAACCCGTCCTGGCTGAATGCCTATTTATACACACTCTGTATGAGGCATCAGCACAGGACGTACAGGGCTGTGCACTCGTACTGGCACTACAGCACGTGGCACTGGCGCAGGATATCCGGGACCGAGGAGGGGTACTGGAGGCCACGAGCGTTGAGCCGGCACACTCCGTCCTGGCTGCATGCCCACCTTAGCACGACACGTGCGTGGTGCTAGCACAGGACGTACAGGACTGTGCGGGACCACTCGCGGCACAGTACTTAGCACCGCATAACTCGGAACCTGCCCAGTCTCACGCTGCCTAGCCTGAGTACGGGGAGTTGGCTCTGCTCTACCTCTAGGCTCCGCCAACCTCCCTTCCAGCCCCCCAAACCTGGTGGCCTTCTCTCCTAATCCGCCGATACGTCCTGTAGCTGCCTCCAGCATCCCCGTCGTCCATGCCGTGTGCCCCCCCAAAAAAAATTATTGGGGTTGCCTCTCGCCTGTCCAACGACGGCACGGTTGGCGCCGTTTCTCATCTACTGCCTGGGCATCCTCCCTCATTGCCCTCCGGTAGCGGACGGCCTCCTCCTCCGTGATCTTCCCCCAACCGAGGAGGACATCCACTAGAGTAAACTCCTGTTCCTTACCCGGCGTTTGTTCCTGAACACGCTGCTTGGTCCTGTTTTGGTGGGATCTTCTGTCACGATCGTCAGAAGAAGCGGACCAAGGTGCAGCGTGATAAGCGTACATTATTTTATTAAGTACACACACCCGAACAAAAACAACAAAAGGATACGTGAAGTCCTAGGTCATACAACACAAACCATACGGAACAAGATCCCACAAAACAAAAGTGCCAAAAGGCTGCCTAAGTATGGACCCCAATCAGAGACAACGAGCTACAGCTGTCTCTGATTGGGAACCACCCTGGCCAACATAGATATACACAATCTAGAACACCCATAGACAACTAAACATAACAAGTCCACACCCTGGCTCAACATTTAAGAGTCCCCAGAGCCAGGGCGTGACACAGTCACTAAATCATTCGCGAAGTCTACCAGTGATTTAGGCATGTCTGTAAGTCCCCCTCTCAGTAAATCCTGGCTATACCAATACCATGGCTCTCCCTCCCCGCTCACTACCATGTTATCCCTTACTACATATGCCTTCATACCCCTCTCAGTCGGTGTTACAGCTATGTTCAACTGAGTCATAGCATCTCTTCCTAGTAGATTAACTGGATATAGGCTTGATATCAGTACAGGTATGCATGCTCCTCCTCCTGAATTTTCATGTTTTAAAAGTCACAGGAGCTGATAATCGCTCTATAAATTGATGGCCTGAGGCAGAGCGTACTAGGAATTTTTCCCCCCTTTAAATGTCATATTTCATTCATTAGCCAATATAATCCCTTACTCCGCATAAGTAAGCCTTGCTATTTTATCCCATGCATCTATTAAAAACATTTGTTTGAGACTTTGTCTCCTACTCTACCTTAACATAATACTATAGGAGACTTCCATCAATCCTGGAAAAAACCTCCCATTCAGAAGACACTAGCTAATACCATGTTCCATTAAGTTCACTACACCTTCTATTATAAACCTATAACCCCTTTCTAGTTATTATAAACCTATAACCCCTTTAATCATCACAACCTGTTGCATTGATGTTTTAAAATATAAAGCTATTGTTTAATAACTTCATAACATACAAAAAAATGTCTACTTCTTCATAAGCTTAATAGTAACAACTATCTCCCATTGTTCAACATATCATAAACAGATTATAGTTTTTAGAATGAATGAATTGTCTGCATAACTCACTGTTGTTTAAACAAACTATATAATGTAATAATAATTATTAACAATTATCAAAAAAACTTTCCATATTCAACTATCTAGACATGTTCTTCATATCATCCCAATGCTTCCTACATACAGTGAGGGAAATAAGTATTTGATCCCCTGCTGATTTTGTACATTTGCCCACTCACAAAGACATGATCAGTCTATAAATTTAATAGTAGGTTTATTTGAACAGTGAGAGACAGAATAACAACAAAGAAATCCAGAAAAACGCATGTCAAACATTTTTATAAATTGATTTGCATTTCAATGAGGGAAATACGTTTTTGATCCTTCTGTAAAACATGACTTAGTACTTGGTGGCAAAACCGTTGTTGGCAATCACAGAGGTCAAATGTTTCTTGTAGTTGGCCACCAGGTTTGCACACATCTCAGGAGGGATTTTGTCCCACTCCTCTTTGCAGATCTTCTCCAAGTCATTAAAGTGTTGAGGCTGACGTTTGGCAACTCGAACCTTCAGCTCCCTCCACAGATTTTCTATGGGATTAAGGTCTGGAGACTGGCTAGGCCACTCCAGGACCTTAATGTGCTTCTTCTTGGGCCACTCCTTTGTTGCCTTGGCCAGCGTGGGTGTGTTTCAGGGGAAGGGGGTGTATCTGATCTCCATCACCTAGGACTTGACAATAGTTAATCAAATCTCCCCATTTTTGCATGTTTTTCCTCAATTGTACATGCCTTCTCAAACACCTGCAACTGTATTTGCATTTGTAAGTCAAGTCCTTTCTTGAGTTGGGCTCTGGGATGGAACAACTGTTGAACATCTGAGTTCATGGTTGTTTGTGGGGGAAAGGGGTTGAGTGTGTATGAGTGATTGTGTGTTTGTGTATCCCACGACTGTTGCTAGGGAGTAAAGATGTTAGGGACAATATAGATGAATCACAATAATTGTTTGCTAAAATAATAATTGCTTGCCAAAAATGTAATTTTTGTAATGCCGGCAATCCTGGTTAGAGGTAACAATCATTTGCATGAACTGCCTATATTATTACAAATATTAGTTGTTAATTATGGAAATTAAGATAAGCAGGATTTATATATATATATATATTTTTTAAATAGCTATACATAATGCAAATCGAGGTGAGGGCGAAATAAATGCTTTTGGCGGTAGATCTGTTTCTGTTCTGTGGGTGACACTGTGTGCTCTTTTCGAATGATGGGACCCAGTCTCTCGGGGCCCTGGGATCCGGGGGGGACGGGGGTGGTCTGCCGGTCACTGGGATGACAACCCAACTTGGGATGGGGAGTAGTTTTAGCGTGTGGAATAGTGGGGAACAATTGGAGGTTTACTTAGCAGCAATGCAAATATCATGGTACAGCTATATGGACACTCAATCACTATGGTACTTTTTAATGGTGAGTACTTACCTGGCTAAAAGAGAAGGAATATAATATCTATTGTTTACAGGACACTTATTCAACCATTTTAGATGAAGTTGTGTGGAAAAAAGACTGGAGGGGCGAAATATATTTCTCCCATGGGAAAAGAAATTCAAAAAGGGGTGATGATATTAATTAACAGCAATTTGGATCTGAATGTGCAAATTGTCCAAACAGATCCTCAAGGTAGATGGATGATTTTAAATATGTTATTGGACCATAAACAGATATGGCTCATTAACCTATGCGGTCCAAATAATTATGATCCACGCTTCTTTGAAAATATGTATAATAATTTATCAACTCTACAAGCAATACAAGACTCTATTATTATGGTGGGAGATTATAGTACGGTTTTGAATACCTCTATGGACCGTAAAGGAAGTCACACTACAAAATATTACCTTCACGAATGTCATGGATATATTAGAACTAGTGGATATATGGATCCTTAAAAATCCTGACCTAGTGAAATATACATGGCGGAGGCTCAATCAAGCTAGTCGTCTTGATTACTTTCTTATGTCATTCTCTCTGGCACCAAAAGTTTAAAAAGTGTTCATAGGGGACAGAAATGTTTATTTTACCATTATTTAACTAGGCAAGTCAGTTAAGAACAAATTCTCATTTACAATGACGGCCTACACCAGCCAAACCCGGACGACGCTAGGCAATTGTGCGCCGCCCTATGGGACTCCCAATCACGGCCGGTTGTGATACAGCTTGGAATCGAACCAGGGAGTCTATAGTGACGCCTCAAGCACTGAGATGCAGTGTCTGCACCACTCTGGAGCTCAATGCAGTCAGACCATCACATAACTGGCATATAATTTATATTGCTCTTACAGAATTTCTACGTGGGCGAAGACATTGGATGATAACTTGTTTTTAACTAGGACAGAATAATTTTTAACTGACTTTTTCCAACATAACATACACTACCAGTCAAAAGTTTGGACACACCTACTCATTCAAGGGTTTTTCTTTATTTGTAAAAATTTTTTACACTGTAGAATAATAGTGAAGACATCAAAACTATGAAATAACACACATGGAATCATGTAGTAACCAAAAAAGTTTTAGACAAATCGAAATATATTTTATATTTGAGATTCTTCAAATAGCCACCCTTTACCTTGTTGACAGCCTTGCACACTCTTGGCATTCTCTCAACCAGCTTCATGAGGTAGTCACCTGGAATGCATTTCAATTTACAGGTGTGCCTTCTTAAAAAGTTATTTTGTGGAATTTATTTCCTTCTTAATGCGTTTGAGCCAATCAGTTGTGTTGTGACAAGGTAGGTACAGAAGATTTCCCTATTTGGAAAAAGACCAAGTCCATATTATGGCAAGAACAGCTCAAATAAGCAAAGAGAAACAACAGTCTATCATTACTTTAAGACATGAAGGTCAGTCAATACGGAACATTTGAAGAACTTTGAAAGTTTCTTCAAGTGCAGTCGCAAAAACTATCAAGCGCTATGATGAAACTGGCTCTCATTAGGACAGCCACAGGAAAGGAAGACCCAGAGTTACCTCTGCTATAGAAAATAAGTTCATTAGAGTTACCAGCCTCAGAAATTGCAGCCCAAATAAATGCTTCACAGAGTTCAAGTAACAGACACAGAAGTTCCTCCTCTGTAATTTGGCCTTCACATGAGTCTTTCTGTACAGCTGTTAATTTCATATTATTAATAGAAAGGAAATCCATACAATTAGCTTCGGTTAGGGGAGATGGAAGAGACTGAAACGAAAACATATGCTTTAAGTACGTTACTTCCGCTTTCAAAATATAGTTTGGTGAATCATGTGTGACACCGTCATTTGTAACAAGTTTCAGTAAATTATTTTTGGTAGCATTTCTATGTTGAATATTAATATTATTTTGCTCATATTTTTAAAAAATTACTTTTATCAAGCTGGACACACTGAAGAGACTATAAATGTTGGCAATTATCATTTCAACACAGTTTCGATTTGGTTTTAGTCATTTCAATGTCGTTTGAGATTGTTTATTTTTCTTCAGAAGATACAAATAAATACATCCGTGTCGGACTGAATGGGCTCGCGGTCCGGATCCGGCCGTGGTGTATCCAATCGATACTAGCCTAAACTAGACCTAGGAAAAATAAGATTACAGTAGATGTATTTCAATACATTTTTCCTAAAAGATGACTGTGTATTATATTATGGAGAGTTGATATTGATGGTAATGTAGTGTAACAGGTCAAAGAATTACAGATTTTTGCAACCGTTCATTTTCTATTTTTATTTTATTTTGTGAGTTGATTTCACCAAAATATTGTATTGTTCAGCATTTCGTGTAGTTTACAGATATTGGGAGAGTTAGTTGTGTAAGTGCGCCCTCTAGAGTGTTGGTTTGGTTATATGCGGAGTTGTCTCATGCTTTTCTCAGTCTGCATTCTACTCGACTGAGAGAGGTATGTGTTCACTTCGGCGTGATATAAACTTGATATACCTGTTAAAACTAAAACGTTTCAGTGCACATAGTAACTTGTATGTATATTATATGATGAGTGTACGTACATTTAATCAAGCTGTGTCGTGAATTTAGCTATTTTTGAGAGTTTGAGAAATTGCTAACTTAGCTAACCTCGTGTTTTGTTTAGCTGTAAGTTAGCAATCGTCATTCTATCCTCTTGTGATGAAGCCCACGTTTCAGTTGTTTTTTTATGTTAGGCGGATTCTGGTCGAGGGTAGAGTTTTGAACATTTTCTCTCCTTGATGTTGAACAGGTATGTATTCCCTATATCAGGTTAAAAATATGTGTTCATTTAAAATGTTTTCATGTATTGATTAGTGTTTAATGGCACTGAAAAGCTCAAATGTGAAGGATTACATGTTGCTTCGTGCATATTACTGTATGTATTACCTATTTGAAAGATGGTTTATGTCATGTTGCACAGTATTAATGTAAAGGCTAAAAGCTCAGAGTTTTTGGCAGAGATAACATGCAATATGACACATACATAAGATATACACCAGATGCGATGTTTATTTTCCAATTATGTTGTATTTTATTCCTTGGATTTTTGAATGTGATTATACTCAGTCTGCATTCTACTCGACTGAGAGAGGCGGATTCTGGTCAAGGGTAGAGTTTTGAACATTTTCTCTCCTTGATGTTGAACAGATTGAGAGAGTTGTACACAATAAAGTGCCTTCAAGTACGCCAGTGTCTTGTCTTCAGTGCACCGGAACACAACGCAGTAGTCGGCAACGAGCAGACCGCACCCGGCTACATTGGTGCCGTGACCCGGATATCTTCGCTTCAGATCATCGCCAGGGTGATCGCCGGTGGTTGCTGTGACGAGTAGGAACCTCTTCGGAACGTTGACAAGTATAAGGGCAAACATTAATGTGTAAATTGTAGCTCTTAATTGCTTACCTCAGCTACTTCTATCATTTTACAATTTATTTTCTTCATATTCACATGTTCTGGTGATTCACATATCATTACCATAGTCTATTACAACTTTCTATTTTAAAAAAAAAATGACTGATGGTAAGGATGCGCAGACACCATTTAGTGTTGGAGATGCTGCAGGGATAAGCCTGGGGAGGGGCAGGTTTATGAGTAGGGTGGAGAGCACGCCGGTTAGGGTGCTGGTATACTAGGCAGACCTGTACTCTCGTCCACACGCTTACGCACTGATGAATATTCCCCGCACCACACATGCGTAGCTTAAGAGATGCTCCAGACATTGCAAGCAGCGTTAGTTCAGTGGGCCGTCCCTGCATTTTCATACACTCACACCCAAACAGATGAACATTCTCCACGTCAGCCAGTGTCTAGTTCACATGCGAGTTCTGCAGACCTAGGGAGTCTCATCACACAGTTAGCTCATGAAATAGGAGAGAGACATTGCTAGCCAATTACAGAGATCTGTTGGTAGTGCAGATAACCAAACCACTCCTACACCTAGCCTGAACTTAGGATATGGACAGTCTGATTTGAACATGACAGGAGTAAAGTTAGTCATGAAGACAGATGTCAAAGAGCCGCCGTACTTCAGGGGTGATGGAACAGACAAACACACAGTGCATGAGTGGGAAGAGATTATGAGCGTGTACCTGAATAAGAGGGGTGTACACCCGCAAGAGCACTCCCAGGAGATAATGTCAAGACTAATGGGAAAGGCTAGAGACATTGTTAAAGTTACCCTGCGCAGTATGCCATCGCTGCAGCCAGCTGAGAACTCCAAGCTCGTCTTTGATATTCTGAAACAACATTTCAGTGAGTTAACCTACTCCTCTATGCCTTTAGCAGATTTCTATAACACACTTCCTCTGGCCGGAGAAAGTCCCATGGACTATTGGATACGCTTGAACAAGGCTGTGGATGTCGCAGATGAGTGTCTGAGAAGGCAGGGGCGAAACATTGAGGACCCCTCTCACGAAGTCACAATGATGCTGGTGAAACACTGTCCCGACCCCGCTCTTGCAAGTGTCCTAAAGTGCAAAACAGCTGAAAAAGTGGACAGCAAATGAGATTCAGGAACACCTCGTTGAACATCAGAGAGAGGCTAGAACAATGTGTCAAGCCAAATCTTATCGGCCAAAGAACATTGGTGCACATGCTCAGGCATTAACCACAGAGACAGTCGCTGCTGAAAACCCAACAGACCTT
>NW_025538595.1:0-18157 GCF_020615455.1 Coregonus clupeaformis | reverse complement strand
CTACATGACCAACAGGATGTGGACACCTGCTAGTAGTAGTAGTAGTAGTAGCTACACTACATGACCAACAGTATGTGGACACCTGCTAGTAGTAGTAGTAGCTACACTACATGACCAACAGTATGTGGACACCTGCTAGTAGTAGTAGTAGCTACACTACATGACCAACAGTATGTGGACACCTGCTAGTAGTAGTAGTAGTAGTAGTAGCTACACTACATGACCAACAGTATGTGGACACCTGCTAGTAGTAGTAGTAGTAGTAGTAGCTACACTACATGACCAACAGTATGTGGACACCTGCTAGTAGTAGTAGTAGTAGTAGTAGTAGGACCAGAAGTATGTGGACACCTGCTCGTCCAACATCTCACTCCAAAATCATGGGCATTAATATGGAGTTGATCCCCCCTTTGCTGCTATAACAGCCTCCATTCTTCTGGGAAGGCTTTCCACTAGATGTTGGAACATTGCTGCGGGGGACTTGCTTCCTTTCAGCCACAAGAGCATTAGTGAGGTCGGGGCACTGATGTTGGGCGATTAGGCCTGGCTCGCAGTCACCGTTCCAATTCATCCCAAAGGTGTTCGATGGGGTTGAGGTCAGGGCTCTGTGCAGGCCAGTCAAGTTCTTCCACACCGATCTCGTCAAACCATTTCTGTATGGACCTAGATTTGTGCACGGGGGCCTTGTCATGCTGAAACAGGAAAAGGCCTTCCCAAAATTGTTGCCACAAAGTTGGAAGCACAAAATGTCTAGAATGTCGTCGTATGCTGTAGCGTTTACACCACTCCAGCCGACGCTTGGCATTGCACATGGTGACCTTAGGCTTGTGTGTGGCTGCTCGGCCGTGGAAACCCCATTTCATGAAGATCCCGACGAACAGCTCGTGCTGACGTTGCTTCAAGAGGCAGTTTTGAACCCGGTAGTGAGTGTTGCAACCGAGGACCGAGGATTTCCACTCGCTACGCGCTTCAGCGGTCCCGTTCTGTGAGCATGTGTGGCCCTACTACTTCGCGGCTGAGCCGTTGTTGCTCCTAGACGTTTCCACTTCACAATAACAGCACTTCCAGTTGACCGGGGGCAGCTCTAGCAGGGCAGAACTTTGACGTACTGACTAGTTGGAAAGGTGGCATCCTATGACGGTGCCACGTTGAAAGACACTGAGCTCTTCAGTACGGGCCATTCTCTACTGTCAATGTTTTGTCTATGGAGATTGCATGGCGGTGTGCTCGATTTTATACACCTGTCAGCAACAGGTGTGGCTGAAATAGCCGAATCCACTAATTTCAAGGGGTGTCCACATACTTTTGTATATATAGTGTATGTCATGACTGTAAACACATTTTGCTTTAACAATTTAACATTTGCTTAAACAGAACCCTGATAGGATACTGCAGCCTCACTCTACCCATGACAAAGTCATTTTTTAAATCACGCGAAAATATGAAAATAAATGATTTGGTATCATTTTTATTATGGAAGATTGAATAAATTATGTTTCAAACGGTTTGTTTGGAATGATTTGTAGCTATCGTCTCGACTTTTTCTGTGAATTAGAGTCCATCCAACTCAATTTCCCTACCGAGCTGCAATTTCTGTAAAGTGTATTCGCGCCGCAAATTCAGGAAGAAACTGAAGAGCAGATGGCTTGACCAGCGTTTTTGCAAGTGTCGCATCACTTGACCGCAGTCAATATTGGACTAGGAATCCCCCTCCAGAGTAGTACAATGGGATTGCAGTATTGATGAGGACAAGTCTGTGAGACATTTAAGTTGTGATTTTGCGTGCAAATAACGTTTTGTTGTTGGCCAGCTTGTTGATGGTATACACATCTTACAGAGTAGCTTTATCAATTCCTACATTAAAAAAACGACATATTTAAGCTCAGAACATCATTTAACCCTCGTGTTGTCCTCCCAAATGCCTTACGCCTTTTGTCCTCTGGGGTCAAAAATGACCCCGCCTAGTTTGACTGTTTATAAAGCATACAGTATACATTTTCAATCAATTCTGTGTTACATCTTTAGTCTTACTTCTGTTCAACCCATTACTAGAATTTTTTTCATTTGTTTTGGAATTTAGAGCCAATAGACCTTGTTTACATAAAAGTATACCCTGTTTTTAAGTAAAAAAATACAATGAAACTATGGAATTATTTTGACCTATTATTATTTGACTATTTGACTTATCACTGAGTGGTATTTGTAAAAGTTTAGTGAGGATGCTGTTTTTGAATCATTTTATTTTTATTAATGACAGCCCATAATCACACCTTTTGTCCTCTGGGGTCAAAAATGACCCCGCCTGGTTTGACTGTTTATAAAGCATACAGTATACATTTTCAATCAATTCTGTGTTACATCTTTAGTCTTACTTCTGTTCAACCCATTACTATAATTTTTTTCATTTGTTTTGGAATTTAGAGCCAATAGACCTTGTTTACATAAAAGTATACCCTGTTTTTTAAGTAAAAATACAATGAAACTATGAATTATTTTGACCTATTATTATTTTGACTATTTGACTTATCACTGAGTGGTATTTGTAAAAGTTTAGTGAGGATGCTGTTTTTGAATCATTTTATTTTTATTAATGACAGCCCATAATCACACCTTTTTGTCCTCTGGGGTCAAAAATGACCCCGCCTGGTTTGACTGTTTATAAAGCATACAGTATACATTTTCAATCAATTCTGTGTTACATCTTTAGTCTTACTTCTGTTCAACCCATTACTATAATTTTTTTCATTTGTTTTGGAATTTAGAGCCAATAGACCTTGTTTACATAAAAGTATACCCTGTTTTTAGTAAAAATACAATGAAACTATGAATTATTTTGACCTATTATTATTTTGACTATTTGACTTATCACTGAGTGGTATTTGTAAAAGTTTAGTGAGGATGCTGTTTTTGAATCATTTTATTTTTATTAATGACAGCCCATAATCACACCTTTTGTCCTCTGGGGTCAAAAATGACCCCGCCTGGTTTGACTGTTTATAAAGCATACAGTATACATTTACAATCACTTCTCTGTTTCAACTTTTCAGTCAACTTTATTCCAACCTATTACCTGACATATAACACATGTTATAATTCATTTCCAAAACATTTTCAACTTCAAAAACCTAACTTTTTAGTCTGAATGAGCCCTCAGTTGCATGCGAGGCAGGTAGTAATGGCGTGATCTTTGCAGATGTAGCATTGCATTTTTGGCACATTTTGGATGTTTTGAAATCACTTCGGCCGAGGGCAGAATTTGCACCTACTCCTTTTTGGGTAATGGGCGAGGAAGGGCTGGTCGGCATGAGGAACTGGGAGAGGGGGAGCTGCTGCAGAGGTAGAGCTGGAGGAGACCTGCTGGATCTTCTTAACCAATTTGACAGCGGCTGACGTGCGGGGAATAACCTTGCGTCGCTTGATGTGAGGTATCACCAGTTGTCGCCAAGCTCCTCCATGAAGAGCCTTCTCTTGTTGTACTTTCCCTGATTCCAGGCTGGCTTGATTTCAGACCATAGGACAAAAGAGTTGTATGCAGACACGTCGAGAATGTTGTAGAAGACAACGAGTGGCCAACGGGCTGTCATTCTTTGCACGTGTACACACTGGTAACTTTGTCAAGGATATCAACACCACCTTTGTTGTGATTGTAATCTTCAATGATTTTGGGCCTTTTGTCATCCCTGTTGCTCACAGCAGCATCCCGATGCAGAGTGCTCATCAGAAGAACATTTTTCTGTTTTTTGGGGTGATATGACACTAGAGCATGGGTCTCGGTGAAGGCAAACTTCGATGAGAACCGTGCCGGTCCTTTTGACACCAGAGCAGGGGAAGCTCAGGCTTATTCCTCCGTACTGTTCCCACCATGTACAGCTTTCTTTTCAGCAGCTGCAAGCCAAGAGCATGTGAAGTAAAAAAGTTGTCACAGGTGATTGTTTTCCCCCGGAGACCTTCTGTCATGTCAAGGACAACTCTCATGCCCTGATTTTTTCTGACTGCGCACCAGCCGGTTTGCCAGTGTATACCTGCATGTTCCATGCATAGCTAGACCTGGCATCGCATGCTACCCATATTTTTATCCCATATTTCCCTGGTTTACTCGGGATGTACTGTTTGAATGGACAGCGACCTCTGAAGGGGACCAGGCGCTCATCCACAGTCACATCAGTACCTGGATCGTACATCAACGGCAGGAGAGACACCCACTTGTCCCATACATCTCGAATGGGAGCAAGTTTGTCTCGTGCACGCGATTTTCTCTTGTGGCTTTATCATCAAATCTAATCACTCTTGAGATTTTTATGAAACATCTTGAGTGTCATGGTAGCACGGAAAATTGTCCTACCAGACTCGGCATGCCATAAACTAGATGTAGCTTCCTTACTAGATCGGTACACGCCAGCAAGAATCAACACACCCACATATGCCTGCAAATCCATTTGATCCATCTTTCTCCACTTGTTGCCATAATACGCGTTGCCCCTCCTTGTTTGTCATGCTCAGCACTGCGTCTTCAATAGGCTTTGGCAGAAACAGGTCAAAAGTGGACTTTATGTCATCAATCCGAGACCTTGCATATGCAGTTGGACCATGGTGGCTTGTATCTCTCTCTGCTGTCAACATGCGTCATCGGTCACTGGGAGGGATGGAAGACCAGATCAATGTTTCATCCTTTGACTGGAAATATTCTTCCATCTCAGCTGGGTCCTCTTCCTCAGATTCTACCTCATCTGTTGATTCTTCGTCTTCATCATAATAGATGATGTCCTCCACTTCTGACACTTCTTCCATTTCAACTTCAGATTCTACCTCATCTGTTGATTCTTCATCATAATAGGTGCAGTGCTCCACTTCTGACACTTCTTCCATACCAGCTTCAGATTCTACGTCATCATCACGTTCATCCATTTCCTTATATTCATAATCATCTTCCATTTCTGCAGCAGGAGATGTGGGGAATCTTCGGAGGAAGAAGTAGCATGCTGTCTGTATGTTGGATCTATCACCTCATCATTATGTTCCTTCTCTTCTGACCCTGAACCCTCTTCATCAGTTGATTCATCCTCATTATGTGCAGCATTGTCCTCCTGGTCATTATTTTCTTTTATTTCAAAAATTATCTTGCAAGCCTCCTGTGCATTATAAAACTTCTGCCTCCTCATTGTGCTGCCTGTCTCTCTCAGACTAAAATGTGAAATGCCCAAACACCTGTGAGAAAATACTTTTTTGTTGTTGTTGTTGTCATAACCATTGCTTGACCCCACACATCAAAGAAACATGATCAAAGATGTTTTGACCCCACACATCAAAGAAACATTATCAAATAACTTTTGACCCCACACATCAAAGAAACATGATCAAAGATGTTTTGCCAAGCAGTATGTAAACTTTGTGCTGCGGGGTCTTTTTGACCCCAGAGGACAACAGAAGTTATTACATTTAGTAAAACACCCATAATTCAATCAAATTACTTCAAATTTGTTTGAATCATAAAAGAGCATAGTATTAAACAACTACCGTTATTTTCAGACCAATTGATGAATAAAAAACATATTTTGTCGGCAAAAGATTTAATTTGGGGTCAGAATGACCCCCAGGACAACAGGAGGGTTAAAAAAAAACACGCATCCGTTCAACAACTGCTCCTTCCAAGACAGTAACGTTACTTACTGTTGTTAATCAGATCTTCCGTCTCCTCCTCCTCCTCCTCTTCTTCCCCCTCCTCCTCCTCCTCCTCTTCTTCCCCCTCCTCCTCTTCCTCCCCCTCCTCTTCCTCTTCTTCTTCCCCCTCCTCCTCCTCCTTCAACGTGACAGTTACCTCTCCCTCCTTCACTCCAAAAAAAGCCTCGTCTTTATTCTCTTCATCTTTCACTGTAACAGTCTCACCACCCTCCTCTTCTTTTGTTACTGTGACATCCTCCTCTTCCTTCTCCTCTTTCACGACAACGTTCAGCCACAGACCCTCTTTCTCCGTCCAGCAGACCTCTTCTTCTTTAGCAGGAGGAGAGTAGCTTGGCGAGCTCATGGTCGACGATGTTAGCTAGCTAGCAAGTTAGCGACTAGACTAGTGATAGGCTAATTTATGAAGCCAGCTACCGTTACCTGACTAAACGTAAATATGACATTAAATGCGGAAACTAGTTATAAGACATTAGTATGTTTAAAATTCAGAGGCAAATATACACTGAAACAGTCTGATCAGCTTGAACGTTTCGACCATGTTGGCTAGCAAACTACCGAGGTGGCTGACTCGTCGTTGTTGAAGAAACGTTCCGTCCACTAGATTATACGTCACACTAGAAGCATCGCCTGAAAGACCCACATCGCCATCTACTGGCTGGAGTGGGTAACGAAGTTGAGAGAAACGTTTATTTTATTTCCAGACAAAAAGTGATATTTTTTCATTTCTTTCATTAAATAATAAAAGTATTTTCAAACTAGTGCAGATTCGTAATAAGTATGAATTTAAAACCTACTTCTTTCCACATCCTACCAACCCAACAGATGTCTCTACTACAGTCAATACTAACCAATGTGGTGGGTCTTTCCACATCCTACCAACCCAACAGATGTCTCTACTACAGTCAATACTAACCAATGTGGTGGGTCTTTCCACATCCTACCAACCCAACAGATGTCTCTACTACAGTCAATACTAACCAATGTGGAGGGTCTTTCCACATCCTACCAACCCAACAGATGTCTCTACTACAGTCAATACTAACCAATGTGGAGGGTCTTTCCACATCCTACCAACCCAACAGATGTCTCTACTACAGTCAATACTAACCAATGTGGAGGGTCTTTCCACATCTTACCAACCCAACAGATGTCTCTACTACAGTCAATACTAACCAATGTGGAGGGTCTTTCCACATCCTACCAACCCAACAGATGTCTCTACTACAGTCAATACTAACCAATGTGGAGGGTCTTTCCACATCTTACCAACCCAACAGATGTCTCTACTACAGTCAATACTAACCAATGTGGAGGGTCTTTCCACATCTTACCAACCCAACAGATGTCTCTACTACAGTCAATACTAACCAATGTGGAGGGTCTTTCCACATCCTACCAACCCAACAGATGTCTCTACTACAGTCAATAGTAACCAATGTGGTGGGTCTTTCCACATCCTACCAACCCAACAGATGGATGGGCACCACAAACTCTGGATCCAGGGCGGTGACCCCAGGGATGAAGATACCAGAAACTCTGGATCCAGGGCGGTGACCCCAGGGATGAAGTCACCACAAACTCTGGATCCAGGGCGGTGACCCCAGGGATGAAGTCACCAGAAAACTCTGGATCCAGGGCGGTGACCCCAGGGATGAAGTCACCACAAACTCTGGATCCAGGGCGGTGACCCCAGGGATGAAGTCACCAGAAAACTCTGGATCCAGGGCGGTGACCCCAGGGATGAAGGTACCAGAAACTCTGGATCCAGGGCGGTGACCCCAGGGATGAAGGTACCAGAAACTCTGGATCCAGGCGGTGACCCCAGGGATGAAGGTACCAGAAACTCTGGATCCAGGGCGGTGACCCCAGGGATGAAGTCACCAGAAACTCTGGATCCAGGGTGGTGACCCCAGGGATGAAGTCACCACAAACTCTGGATCCAGGCGGTGACCCCAGGGATGAAGTCACCACAAACTCTGGATCCAGGGCGGTGACCCAGGGATGAAGTCACCAGAAAACTCTGGATCCAGGGCGGTGACCCCAGGGATGAAGGTACCAGAAACTCTGGATCCAGGCGGTGACCCCAGGGATGAAGTCACCAGAAAACTCTGGATCCAGGGCGGTGACCCCAGGGATGAAGTCACCGAAAACTCTGGATCCAGGGCGGTGACCCCAGGGATGAAGGTACCAGAAACTCTGGATCCAGGGCGGTGACCCCAGGGATGAAGTCACCAGAAAACTCTGGATCCAGGGCGGTGACCCCAGGGATGAAGGTACCAGAAACTCTGGATCCAGGGCGGTGACCCCAGGGATGAAGTCACCAGAAAACTCTGGATCCAGGGCGGTGACCCCAGGGATGAAGCACCACAAACTCTGGATCCAGGGCGGTGACCCCAGGGATGAAGTCACCGCAAACTCTGGATCCAGGGTGGTGACCCCAGGGATGAAGTCACCAGAAAACTCTGGATCCAGGGCGGTGACCCCAGGGATGAAGGTACCAGAAACTCTGGATCCAGGGCGGTGAGGCTGTTTGAAGCCTGTGTCAGGTCCGGGCTTCCCATCGCCAAGGGCCCCCCAATAGGGGGGTGTGTCCACTGAGCCATGGAGCTAATTTCAATAGGGGGTGTGTCCACTGAGCCATGGAGCTAATTAAAATAGGGGGTGTGTCCACTGAGGGGGTGCAAACATATTTTTTCCCACCACTTATTTTAGAGCGGGTCTGTTATTTCAAATCAAATCAAATGGTATTGGTCACATACAGGTGTTCAACAGATCAAATCAAATCAAATTTTATTGGCCACATGCGCCGAATACAACAGGTGCAGACATTACAGTGAAATGCTTACTTACAGTCCTTAACCAACAACGCATTTATTTCTTAATAAAAAAGTAAAATAAAACCACAACAAAAAAAGTGTTGAGAAAAAAATAGCAGAAGTAAAATAAAATAACAGTAGGGAGGCTATATATACAGGGGGGTACCGGTACAGTAATGTTATTGGTAACAACATGTGTTTAGCAGATGTTATAGCGGGTGATAACAGTAGGGAGGCTATATATACAGGGGGGTACCGGTACAGTAATGTTATTGGTAACAACATCGTGTTTAGCAGATGTTATAGCGGGTGATAACAGTAGGAGGCTATATATACAGGGGGGTACCGGTACAGTAATGTTATTGGTAACAACATGTGTTTAGCAGATGTTATAGCGGGTGATAACAGTAGGGAGGCTATATATACAGGGGGGTACCTGTGCAGTAATGTTATTGCGGGTGTAGTGAAATGCTTGTGCTTCTAGCTCCGACAGTGCAGTAATATCTAACAAGTAATATCTAACAATTCCACAACATATACCCAATACACACAAAACTAGTAAGGAATGAATTAAGAATATATACATACATATATGGACGAGCAATGACAGAGCGGCATGGACTAAGGTACAGTAGAATAGTATAGAATAGAGTATATACATATGAGATGAGTAATGCAAGATATGTAAACATTATTAAAGTGACTAAGATACCGTAGAATAGTATAGAATACAGTATATACATATGAGATGAGTAATGCAAGATATGTAAACATTATTAAAGTGACTAAGATACTGTAGAATAGTACAGAATACAGTATATACATATGAGATGAGTAATGCAAGATATGTAAACATTATTAAAGTGACTAAGATACCGTAGAATAGTATAGAATACAGTATATACATATGAGATGAGTAATGCAAGATATGTAAACATTATTAAAGTGGCTAGTGTTCCATTTCTTAAAGTGGCCAGTGATTTATAGTCTCTGTCTATAGGCAGCAGCCTCTAATGTGCTAGTGAAGGCTATTTAACAGTCTGATGGCCTTGAGATAGAAGCTGTTTTTCAGTCTCTCGGTCCCGGCTTTGATGCACCTGTACTGATCTCGCCTTCTAGATGATAGCGGGGGGAACAGGCAGTGGCTCGGGTGGTTGTTGTCCTTGATGATCTTTTTGGCCTTCCTGTGACATCGGGTGCTGTAGGTGTCCTGGAAGGCTGGTAGTTTGCCCCCGGTGCAGGAGCCCTCACCTCCTCCCTGTAGGCGGTCTCGTCATTGTTGGTAATCAAGACTACTACTGTTGTGTGGTCTGCAAACTTGATGATTGAGTTGGAGGTGTGCGCGGCCACACAGTCATGGGTGAACAGGGAGTACAGGAGGTGGCTGAGCACGCACCCTTGTGGGGCCCTAGTGTTGAGTATCAGCGAAGTGGAGGTGTTGTTTTCCACCTTCATCACCTGGGGGCAGCCATTCAGGAAGTCCAGGACCCAGTTGCACAGAGCGGGGTTCGGACCCAGGGCCCCGAGCTTAGTGATGAGCTTGGAGGGTACTATGGTGTTGAATGCTGAGCTATAGTCAATGAACAGCATTCTTACATAGGTATTCCTCTTGTCCAGATGGGATAGGGCAGTGTGCAGTGTGATGGCGATTGCATCGTCTGTGGATCTATTGGGGCGGTAAGCAAATTGAAGTGAGTCTAGGGTGACAGGTAAGGTAGAGGTGATATGATCCTTGACTAGTCTCTCAAAGCACTTCATGATGACAGAAGTGAGTGCTACGGGCGACAGTCATTTAGTTCAGTTACCTTTGCTTTCTTGGGTACAGGGACAATGGTGGCCATCTTGAAGCATGTGGGGACAGCAGACTGGGATAGGGAGAGATTGAATATGTCCGTAAACACACCTGTATACAGTACCAGTCAAAAGTTTGGACACACCTACTCATTCAAGGGTTTTTCTTTATTTTGACTATTTTTTATTGTAGAATAATAGTGAAGACATCACAACCATGAAATAACACATATGGAATCATGTAGTAACCAAAAAAAAGTGTTAAACAAATCAAAATATATTTTATATTTGAGATTCTTCAAGCTGCCTTGATGACAGCTTTGCACACTCTTGGCATTCTCTCAACCAGCTTCATGAGGTAGTCACCTGGAATGAATTTCAATTAACAGGTGTGCCTTGTTAAAAGTTAATTTGTGGAATTTCTTTCCTTCTTAATGCGTTTCAGCCAATCAGTTGTGTTGTGACAAGGTAGTGGTGGTATACAGAAGATAGCCCTATTTGGTAAAAGACCAAGTCCATATTATGGCAAAAACAGCTCAAATAAGCAAAGAGAAACGACAGTCCATCTTAACCAGCATGATTTACCTTTACTACATGATTCCATATGTGTTATTTCATAGTTTTGATGTCTTCACTATTATTCTACAATGTAGAAAATAGTAAAAATAAAGAAAAACCCTTGAATGAGTAGGTGTTCTAAAACTTTTGACTGGTACAGTACATCTTGTACAGTATATATACACACACTGAACAAAAATTAAACGCAACATGCAACAATTTCAAAGATTTTAATGAGTTACAGTTCATTGAAGGAAATCAGTCAATTGAAATACATTAATTAGGCCCTAATCTATGGATTTCACATGTGTCACGCCCTGGCTCTGGGGACTCTTAAATGTTGAGCCAGGGTGTGGACTTGTTATGTTTAGTTGTCTATGGGGTGTTCTAGATTGTGTATATCTATGTTGGCCAGGGTGGTTCCCAATCAGAGACGGCTGTAGCTCGTTGTCTCTGATTGGGGACCATACTTAAGCGGCCTTTTGGCACTTTTGTTTTGTGGGATCTTGTTCCGTAAGGTTTGTTTTTTGGTGTTAACCTAGGACTTCCGTATCGTTTGGTTTGTTGTTTTGTTCGTGTGTGTACTTCAATAAAATATGTCGGTTATCACGCTGCGCCTTGGTCCGCTTCATCTATCGACGATCGTGACAGCATGACTGGGCAGGGGCTCAGCAATAGGTGGGACTGGGACGGCATAGGCCCACCCACTGGGGAGCCAGGTCCAGCCAATCAGAATGAGTTTTTCCCCATAAAAGGGCTTTATTACAGACAGAAATACTCCTCAGTTTCATCAGCTGTCTGGTCTCAGACGATCCCGGAGGTGAAGAAGCAGGATGTGGAGGTCCTGGGCTGGCGTGGTTACATGTGGTCTGCGGTTCTGAGGCCGGTTGGACAAACTATCAAATTCTCTAAAACGACGTTGGAGTATTCAGACCCTTTACTCAGTATTTTGTTGAAGCACCTTTGGCAGCGATTGCAGCCTCGAGTCTTCTTGGGTATGACGCTACAAGCTTGGCACACCTGTATTTGGGAGTTTCTCCCATTCTTCTATGAAGATCCTCTCAAGCTCTGTCAGGTTGGATGGAGAGCGTCGCTGCACAGCTATTTTCAGGTCTCTCCAGAGATGTTTGATCGGGTTCAAGTCCGGGGCTCTGGCTGGGCCACTCAAGGTTATTCAGAGACATGTCCTGAAGCCACTCCTGCGTTGTCTTGGCTGTGTGCTTAGGGTCGTTGTCCTGTTGGAAGGTGAACCTTCGACCGAGTCTGAGTTCCTGAGCACTCTGGAGCAGGTTTCATCAAGGATCTCTCTGTACTTTGCTCTGTTCATCTTTCCCTCGATCCTGACTAGTCTCCCAGTCCCTGCCGTGAAAAACATCCACACAGCATGATGCTGCCACCACCATGCTTCACTGTAGGGATGGTGCCCGGTTTCCTCCAGACGTGAGGCTTGGCATTCATGGTCTGAGAGTCCTTTAGGTGCCTTTTGGCAAACTCCAAGCGGCCGGGGAGTGTCTTTTACTGAGGAGTGGCTTCCGTCTGGCCACTCTACCATAAAGGCCTGATTGGTGGAGTGCTGCAGAGATGGGAGAACCTTCCAGAAGGACAACCAACTCCACAGAGTTTGGCCTGGAAAAGTCTCTAAGAAGAGTCTTGGTGGTTCCAAACACTCTCTATAACTCTATACAGTGTCTTCAGAAAGTATTCATACCCATTGACTTATTCCACATTTTGCTGTGTCACAGCCTGAATTCAAAATGGATTGAAAAAATAATAATATTCACCCATCTACACACAAGGACAAAGTGAAAACATGTTTTTAGACATTTTGCAAATGTATTGAAAATGAAAATCCAGGAAATATCTCATTTACATAAGTATTCACACCGCTGAGTCAATATATGGTGAATCACCTTTGGCAGAGAGATTACAGCTGTGAGTCTCTTTGGGTGAGTCTCTAAAGCTTTGCACACTTGGATTGTGCAACATTTACCCATTATTATTTTCTAGAATTCTTCAAGTTCTATCAAATTGGATGTTGATCGTTGCTAGACAACCATTTTCAAGTCTTGCCATAGATTTACAAGCAGATTTAAGTCCAAACTGTAACTCTGCCACTCAGGAACATTCCCTGTCTTGTTGATAAGCAACTCCATTGGAGATTTGTCCGTGTGTGTTTTAGATTATTGTCCTGCTGAAAGGTGAATTCAAATCAAATCAAATTGTATTGGTCACGTACACATATTTAGCAGATGTTTGCGGGTGTAGCGAAACGCTGCGTTCCTAGCTCCAACAGTGCAGTAGTATCTAACAATTCACAACAATACACACAAATCTAAAAGTAAAAAGAATGGAATTAAGAAATATATAAATATTAGGATGAGCAATGTGTAGTAGTGGCATTGACTAAAATACAGTAGAGGTGAAAAATCTGTCGATGTGCCCTTGAGCAAGACACTTAACCCTAATTGCTCCTGTAAGTCGCTCTGGATAAGAGCGTCTGCTAAATAACAATATATATACAGTGGGGAGAAATAACATAGCTAGTTGGCTAAATAGCTCAAGTTAGCTGGCTGGCTAAGATAACTGCATATACAGTGGGGAGAACAAGTATTTGATACTATTTGGCTGGAGTAATGGAGAGGACAGTGTTTCGCTATCACAGGTGGTAATCTATCACAGGTGGTAATCTATCACAGGTGGTAATCTATCACAGGTGGTAATCTATCACAGGTGGTAATCTATCACAGGTGGTAATCTATCACAGGTGGTAATCTATCACAGGTGGTCATCTATCACAGGTGGTAATCTATCACAGTGGTAATCTATCACAGGTGGTAATCTATCACAGGTGGTAATCTATCACAGGTGGTAATCTATCACAGGTGGTCATCTATCACAGGTGGTCATCTATCACAGGTGGTAATCTATCACAGGTGGTAATCTATCACAGGAGGTAATCTATCACAGGTGGTCATCTATCACAGGTGGTAATCTATCACAGGTGGTAATCTATCACAGGTGGTCATCTATCACAGGTGGTAATCTATCACAGGTGGTAATCTATCACAGGTGGTAATCTATCACAGGTGGTAATCTATCACAGGTGGTAATCTATCACAGGTGGTAATCTATCACAGGTGGTAATCTATCACAGGTGGTAATCTATCACAGGTGGTCATCTATCACAGGTGGTCATCTATCACAGGTGGTAATCTATCACAGGTGGTAATCTATCACAGGTGGTAATCTATCACAGGTGGTAATCTATCACAGGTGGTCATCTATCACAGGTGGTAATCTATCACAGGTGGTAATCTATCACAGGTGGTAATCTATCACAGGTGGTCATCTTTCACAGGTGGTAATCTTTCAACTTCACCGCATCAAAGGGACGATGGACGGGGCCATGTACCGTCAAATCTTGGGTGAGAACCTCCTTCCCTCAGCCAGGGCATTGAAAATGGGTCGTGGATGGGTATTCCAGCATGACAATGACCCAAAACACACAGCCAAGGCAACAAAGGAGTGGCTCGAGAAGAAGCACATTAAGGTCCTGGAGTGGCCTAGCCAGTCTCCAGACCTTAATCCCATAGAAAATCTGTGGTGGGAGCTGAAGGTTCGAGTTGCCAAACGTCAGCCTCGAAACCTTTAATGACTTGGAGAAGATCTGCAAAGAGGGAGTGGGACAAAATCCCTCCTGAGATGTGTGCAAACCTGGTGGCCAACTACAAGAAACGTCTGACCTCTGTGATTGCCAACAAGGGTTTTGCCACCAAGTACTAAGTAATGTTTTGCAAAGGGGTCAAATACTTATTTCCCTCATTAAAAATGCAAATCAATTTACAACATTTTTCTCATTTTTCATCTCTGGATAAGAGCGTCTGCTAAATAACAATATATATGTCTCAATATAATAGTATTATATAATTAAATACATTTAAAATATACTTTGTCAATAAAAAATAGATCCTCAACTGCGATACCCACTCCAGTCAGCAGATGGCGATGTGTGTCTTTCAGGCGATGCTGAAAGCGTGACGTATAATCTAGTGGACGGGAGGCAACAGTCAACCACCTCCGTAGCTGGTTAGCCAACAGCCGAAAGATTCAAGCTCTAGACGCTTTCGGTGTATATTAGCCACTGTGTTTTAAACCCACTTCTGTCGTCTAGTTAGTTATCCCATTTAATTTCATATTTACGGTGTTGTTGTTATTGGTCAGCTAGCTGGCTGGTTAAGTTAGCACTAGCCTAGCTAGCTAACATCCCCGACCATGAGGTCACTAAGCTACTCTCCTCCTGCTAAAGAAGAGGAGGTCTGCTGGACGGAGATAGAAGCTCTAGTGAAAGAGGAGGAGGAAGAGGAGGATGTTACAATACAAAAACAAGTAGAGGGGTGAAGCTGTTACCGTGAAAGAAGAAGAGAAAGACGTTACAGTGAAAGAGGAAGACGCGTTCAGAGTGAAGAGGAGGAGGAGGAGATAGAGGAGGATGCAGATTTTGGAGTGAAGAAGGAGGGAGAGATTACTGTCACGTTGAAAGATGAAGATGAAGAGGAGGAGATGGGAGATCTGATTAACACCAGTAAGTACCGCCTTAAATGTGTTTTTCACTTTGGATATTTGGAGTTCGCTCGTCAATTCAATGGAGAGAGATGCTATGCTACTAGCATCATGTTATGAATTTGCAAAGCCATCTCCTATAGTGTTTTTTCTCAAAGTTGTCGGTATGTCACGTGTCCTACTTATCAGTACACTCAGAACAACTTAAGCATTACGAAACTTCTATTCGATCAAGTAAACATCACGTAGCACGTAAACCATTCATTTTGTTGACCAACTTGGACCAGCTCACAGACCTCCATACAAAAACTCCACCTGCTGGAAGGAGAGATATTCCCGTGAGTTGGTTCTCTCTCTTCCTCCAGGGCTACACTAGCTTGTGCTAGCTAGCTAGTAATCTCGTTCCCAGACACTTCCACGCAGTGTGGGACGAGGTTAGCCAGCTAGCTACATTCCCTCGGCGTAAAGCAGTGCTCGGCAGGCCGGGGCTAAGGACACAGTGTACCGATGCAAAATCGGCAGTGTATCAAATACTTGTTCTCAAACATATACTCATTAAAATACAAAAAACACAGTCATGGGAAGATATATTGAGACCTAGGTGTCTTTTACACATGTATATACAGTGGGGAGAACAAGTATTTGCTACACTGCCGATTTTGCAGGTTTTCCTACTTACAAAGCATGTAGAGGTCTGTAATTTTTATCATAGGTACACTTCAACTGTGAGAGATGGAATCTAAAACAAAAATCCAGAAAATCACATTGTATGATTTTAAGTAATTCATTTGCATTTTATTGCATGACATAGGTATTTGATACATCAGAAAAGCGAACTTAATATTTGGTACAGAAACCTTTGTTTGCAATTACAGAGATCATACGTTTCCTGTAGGTCTTGACCAGGTTTGCACACACTGCAGCAGGGATTTTGGCCCATTCCTCCATACAGACCTTCTCCAGATCCTTCAGGTTTCGGGGCTGTCGCTGAGCAATACGGACTTTCAGCTCCCTCCAAAGATTTTCTATTGGGTTCAGGTCTGGAGACTGGCTAGAGCCACTCCAGGACTTTGAGATGCTTCTTACGGAGCCACTCCTTAGTTGCCCTGGCTGTGTGTTTCGGGTCTTTGGACTGATCCATTGTGGAGGCCTGTCCGAGTGGACTGATCCATTGTGGAGGCCTGTCTGAGTGGACTGATCCATTGTGGAGGCCTGTCTGAGTGGACTGATCCATTGTGGAGGCCTGTCTGAGTGGACTGATCCATTGTGGAGGCCTGTCTGAGTGGACTGATCCATTGTGGAGGCCTGTCTGAGTGGACTGATCCATTGTGGAGGCCTGTCTGAGTGGACTGATCCATTGTGGAGGCCTGTCTGAGTGGACTGGTCCATTGTGGAGGCCTGTCTGAGTGGACTGATCCATTGTGGATGCCTGTCTGAGTGGACTGATCCATTGTGGAGGCCTGTCCGAGTGGACTGATCCATTGTGAAGGTCGTGGGGATGGCACAGTCCATCACTCTAAGACATTGTATATGGTTAGAACAATGGTGCAAAACTAATAAAAAATAATATTATTTCATAACAAATGCGCTTTCTCCCTCGTTGGATAGCAGTCGCTGTCCACGGTTCTGAAACAGTCTTCAGTGCGACGTTGAACAGGCGCCTTTCCCTAGACCATGTTGCATGTGCATAATAGGGCATCCAATGGTGGAAAACCAACGTTTTGGAAATACATAACGCCATCTAACCAAAATATCATAGAATGTTATCTATATGCAGTTATCTTAGCCAGCCAGCTAACTTTAGCTATTTAGCCAACTAGCTATGTTATCTATATGCAGTTATCTTAGCCAGCCAGCTAACTTTAGCTATTTAGCCAACTAGCTATGTTATCTATATGCAGTTATCTTAGCCAGCCAGCTAACGTTAGCTATTTAGCCAACTAGCTATGGTCCATATCAAATCATGTTATCTATATGCAGTTATCTTAGCCAGCCAGCTAACGTTAGCTATTTAGCCAACTAGCTATGGTCTATATCAAATCATGTTATCTATATGCAGTTATCTTAGCCAGCCAGCTAACGTTAGCTATTTAGCCAACTAGCTATGGTCTATATCAAATCATGTTATCTATATGCAGTTATCTTAGCCAGCCAGCTAACGTTAGCTATTTAGCCAACTAGCTATGGTCTATATCAAATCATGTTATCTATATGCAGTTATCTTAGCCAGCCAGCTAACATTAGCTATTTAGCCAACTAGCTATGTTATCTATATGCAGTTATCTTAGCCAGCCAGCTAACTTTAGCTATTTAGCCAACTAGCTATGTTATCTATATGCAGTTATCTTAGCCAGCCAGCTAACGGTTAGCTATTTAGCCAACTAGCTATGGTCTATATCAAATCATGTTATCTATATGCAGTTATCTTAGCCAGCCAGCTAACGTTAGCTATTTAGCCAACTAGCTATGGTCTATATCAAATCATGTTATCTATATGCAGTTATCTTAGCGCTAGCTAACTTTAGCTATTTAGCCAACTAGCTATGTTATCTATATGCAGTTATCTTAGCCAGCCAGCTAACTTTAGCTATTTAGCTCAACTAGCTATGTTATCTATATGCAGTTATCTTAGCCAGCAGCTAACGTTAGCTATTTAGCCAACTAGCTATGGTCTATATCAAATCATGTTATCTATATGCAGTTATCTTAGCCAGCCAGCTAACGTTAGCTATTTAGCCAACTAGCTATGGTCT
>NW_025538594.1:0-13542 GCF_020615455.1 Coregonus clupeaformis | reverse complement strand
AGCATTATACATGCATTGTTATTTTTCTGTTGGGTGTATTTCTATGTTTGCTTTTCTGTTGGGTTGGTTTCTATGTTTGGTCATTGACTCCAATCGGAGGTAACGAGTGTCAGCTGTCGGCTCGTTATCTCTGATTGGGAGCCATATTTAAACTGTTGTGTTTCACTGTGTGTTTGTGGGTTTTTGTTCCAGGTTCAGTCATAGTCACTGTAGGACTTCACTATCGTCATTCGTTTATTTGTTTTCGTGGTTGCTTTTATAAATAAAGTCATCATGTTCACTCCACGCGCTGCGTATTGGTCCGTTTCCTCAGACGATCGTGACAATTACACTATAAGAAGTGCTGTTCAGGCAGGAGGAGTTATTCATTTACAGAGGATGTACAGTATCAATCTCCTGGTGTATTTTGACCTGGATTTCAGGAAACTTGATGAGGTATAGGAGGCTTCACTGCAAACCAGCTATAATGGTATCGAATCCTGAAATGTTAAAATAAAAAATAAAAAGTAACATCAGTTACAATCGTCTATATTACCATCACCATATCCATGCTATTATGAACGCTAACTTAAAGAGGTTGCTGTATTGTTGGTCTGTTCAAAGGTATTCTTCAACCCATCCCTGCTAGGCATGGAGATCTTCCCAAAAAATTTAACAAATCTGGATTTGAAAATATAGTCTCAGCAAACATACAACAGCCACAGCCCTGAAATCGCCTCATGGTCAGTTGACACATTTATTTTAAAGAACTAACAATCTGTGTAATAGCCTTTGTGTTAATATGCTGTTTTTAAGCAGACCTTCAAATCAGGTGTTGCATAATTTCTCTGTTCCGTCTCTCTCACCTGCTCCAAAGATGTTGGTGACAGTGTGTATGATCTGGGAGTTGGACAGCACTGCTGTGACCTCATCCTCCTGCCGCTCCTCACAGAGTGCAATCAGAGCATCTGTGATGTCACGGATACAGTCCTGGAAACACACACATCATCAAAACGTTACTTAAGACTTTACTTTACCCTCTACTTAATGCCTGCAGCTGTTAAGATTAAGATTCATCTTAAATGCGCAAGGAGGAGTCGTAACCTTGCCACTCCAGCTTATATCTGTGTCTTATTCAATATACACTTACAATGAAATGTAATCCTTTCAAAACTTTAGCACACGACCCGCTAATCAAATGTACCATCGAATTGTAATAGTGAGACTGACAGTAAATGGCAGCATCTTCTTGAAAACATGTCAGCACGTGTCTTCCACCGGATTAATAATTCCTAATTAAAGAGTACATGCGAGCATTTTAGACACTGTGCACAAGAACAAAGGTCCACTTTAGCCTCGTTTGGTAGATATAAGCCTGGTCTGTAGATATAAGTGTAGGTCTCTTATACTGTAGCTTTGATTTCAGCTGTTCATGTATTTCCTACTGTCATATGCAACCTGAAGAGGCAAAATCACAAGCAAAAACATGCTTTCCAAAAAGGAACCCTCCTTTTTCCACATTTACCTCTTCTCAAACTATCTCTCCCTCCCTCTCTCCCATCTCTTCCTTTCCTTCACCCCTGCGTAATTCCTTCACTCTCTGTCTATCCCTCCAGCACTGAAACAAATCCCTCAATGGCTGATTGGTTTTCTGTGCTTCTGTACCAGAATCTGATAGCACTGAACATATCTAATTTAACAGTTTACTAATCTACAAATTCAGCCTAAAAGTCACACATGAAAGCTGAGATTTCTCTCCAAGTTGAGATGTCTGCAAAAACTATCCACGTCAACATGCTTTTTCACTGTATACACATTAAAGATTATACGCCTATAGCCCATAGTTTCAATAGCATATCTATCAACATATCCTGTTCCTGCCTCCAGCTGTAACAGCAGAATGGCTGAATCCCGTTGGATATGTTATCATACATCAACATTGCAATATATCATACTGTCTGTGTTCAGGGTCTGTTCATCCCAAGCGAAAAAGTATACTTAAATATACAACAAATTCAAATAATATACTTTAAATATGAGATGTATTTTTCTAGTATATCTTATGTATACTATAAATATACTATATCACACTTATTAAAAGTGTACTTTATATTGATTGTTTTTTCAGTATTTTGGTATACTATAAATATACTATCATCAACCTTCAATACACTTATTAAAAGTGTACTTTAAATTAATTATTTTTCAGTCTTTAAGTTCACTATCATTAAACTTAAACACACTCATTAATTTAGTATATTCATTCCAAAATACACTTGGAGTTGTTTTTGCAAAAGTATTCATACCCTTGTATTTCTTCAAGTTTTATTGTGTTAAAATCTGGGATTAAAATTGATATAATTGTAATTTGTTGTCAACAATGAACTCAAAATACTGTGTAATGTCAAAGTGAAAAAAATAAAAAAAGTTACTAAATAACTAAAATATAGTCATTGCATAAGTATTCAGCCTCTTTGTTTAGGCAGGCATAAATTAGTTCAGGAGTAAAATTTGGCATAACAAATCACAGAATATGTTACATGGACTCTGTGTGAAATAATAGGGGTTGACATTAATTTGTTTATGACTAACCCTTCCTCTGTCCCTGTCAGGGCGTGTTGTAGGTGTAGTGTAGGAATCAAACGCAGGACGCAGACTAAATGTTCCAAATGCTGTAATACTGGCCCAACACAGGCAACAGGACAACTAAGCCCGACAGCAAAAACACGCACGAAGGCGAATGGTAGATGCGCACTAACAGGTGCGACAAATATGAAACGGTGCACACACAAGTGCAACTAAGCTCCAGCACAGTGGAGAAATACGCTCAACCGAGCAAAACACAACACTGACGGAAACAATCATACACAACACTAGACAAACACAACGAGAAACTTATAGGACACTAATTACGTAAAACAGAAACAGGTGTGGAAACAAACAGACAAAAGCAAACGAACATGAAACATCTATCGGTGGCAGCTAGAATTCCGGAGACGACAAACGCCGAAGCCTGCCCGAACAAGGGAGAGAGGCAGCCTCGGCCGAAACCGTGACAGTCCCCCATACATACAAGATCTGTAAGGTCCCTCAGTCACGTATTGAATTTCAAACACAAAGACCAGAGAGCCTTTTGAAAGCCTCATAAAAGGGCAGTGATTAGTAGATCGTTAACAACATCAAATCAGACAATGAATATCTCTTTAAACATGGTCAAGTGAATAATTATGCTGTGGATTATGTATTAAATCATCCAGACACATCAAAGATACAGTCGTCCCTTCTGAACTGAGCTGCAATATACAGAATATTCCAAAACATACTGTTCATCTTGTATGCAACAAGGCACTAAAGTAATACTGCAAAATGCAAAGCTATACTGTTTGTTTGGTGCAAATCCAACACAACACATCACTGAGTAACTGCCACCTTATTTTCAAGCATGGTGGTGGCTGCATCATGGTATGGGTATGCATGACATCGGCAAATACTAGGGAGTTTTTCAGGATAAAAATAAACTGGATGGAGTTAAGCACAGGCAAAATCTTAGAGGAAACCTTGCTTCAGACACTGAGAGAGGAATTCACCTTTCAGCAGGACAATAACCTACAACACAAGGCCAAATCTACACTGGAGTTGCTTACCAAGAAGACAGAATGTGTCCAAGTTACAGTTTTGACTTAAATCTGCTTGAAAATCTATGGCAACATTTGAAATTTGCTGTGTAGCCGTGAGCACCAACATATTGACAGAGCTTGAAGAATTATGAAAAGAATAAAGGGCTAATGTTTCACAATCCAGGTGAGTAAAGCTCTTAGAGACTTACCCAAGAAGCCTCATCGCTGTAATCGCTTCCAATGGTGTTTCTAGCATATATTGACTCAGGGAGCTAAATACTTATGCAATGACTATATTTTAGTTATTTAATTTCTATCCACCTTTTGAAAACAAATAAATAGAAATCTTCCACTTTGACATTATAGTATTTTGTGTAGATTGTTGTCAAAAAAGTACAAATTACAAATCCATTTTAATCCCACGTTGTAACAACAAAATGTGAATAAATCCAAGGGTTATGAATACTTTTGCAAGGCACTGTAGTTTCAGTGCCAATAATGAGTTTTTAAGTACTTTCTGAAATTCTGTTCAGAAAAGTGCAGAGAAAGTTGACAATGATAACGATTGTGTCACGATTCAGACAGATGACCAGAGGACCACAATTGCGTCACACCAGAAAGTTTATTAAACTTAAGGGAAAAGGGAAGTAGGGAGTGAATGAAGGCTCCAGGGGTAACAGGGATCCCGTCCAATGCGCTGGGTCTGTGCCCCCCCCAGTGGCAGCGATGCGTCCTATGAAGCCGGTGGTGGGTGGTCCAGAAGTCCTGGGGGGGGGGAGACACAGACACAACAGGGCGGAATGAAACCAGGCAGCAGTACAGTTCAAGGGAAATCCAAAATACGTAGTAGCAAGGCAGAAGGCTGGTCAGAGTTACCGGGATTGAAGAGTAGTCAGGAGTCGTAATGGCAGAAGCAGGTCTGGATCTCCTGAGGCAGAAGAGTATCCAAAAACAGGCA
The DNA here is from genome assembly GCF_020615455.1 of Coregonus clupeaformis. Lineage (NCBI taxonomy): Eukaryota > Metazoa > Chordata > Actinopteri > Salmoniformes > Salmonidae > Coregonus > Coregonus clupeaformis. The sequence goes on along the minus strand of NW_025538594.1, from coordinate 8,988 downwards.
GGTCCGGGGTCACAAAACCAGGGTGAGCCAGAAGCGCGAGCAAACAGGTTCCGGGTGTGAGCTTTGCAGACGATCTGACACAGGAGAGCTGAAAGACAGGGCTATAAATACTGGGAGAGGTTAGTGGGTAATGCAGCGCAGCTGGCAGAGTAATTAGAGCCGAGCAGAGCAGGGACAGGTGGAGCTAGTTAGGCTGAGTAGAGAGAGAGTGGTGAGCAGAGTGGAAACAACTTAAGGTGGTAACCCAGTGGAGTGAGAGGGCTCATGACAGAACCCCCCCAAGGGACGGCCCCAGAAGTCCCAAGAGCAACACCACGCCGGGCGGGAGGAGGGGAGCCGGAGGAGGGCTAGAACTCCTCCCGAACGGTCCGAGTGAACGTCCCTCATCCTCGGAGGAAACCGGAGGGCCGTGGTCGGGGAGATGGGACAGGTCCCGAGACAGGATCAGGCACAGGACAGGAAGCCGAGCGGGCAGGACGGTTAGAGACCCCTCTGGGGCGGCCCCCCTACGGATTGCAGGTTGATCAGGATGCCGTTGGTGGAAAGCGGTGATGAGAGTCCTATCCACAATCCGACTAGCTGGCACCCAGGTCCTTTCCTCAGGTCCATAGCCCTCCCAGTCAATGAGGTACTGGAGACCCCTACCCTCCGTCTGGACCGAAGCAGGCGGCGGACGGTGTAAACCAGACCACCATCGACGAGCCGTGGAGGAGGAGGACAAGGCGCAGCAGGGACCAGCGGACTCCTGGGCACAGGCAGGGGCTGCAGCAATCCGGCTGGGGGCTGGCAGGACGACTTGTGTTGGTTGCAGATGGGGCAGGCTTGGACGAATTCCCGTACATCCTTCCTCAGAGAGGGCCACCAGAACCTCTGGGCGAGCAGGTTGTAAGTGCGGGTGGAGCCAGGGTGACAAGCTAGGCGGGAGTCATGTCCCCACTGAACGACCTGGGACCTCAGGTCTTCGGGGACAAAGGCGGTCAGCTGGGCAAGTGCTGGAACCTGGCTGGTTACGGAGAGCCTCCAGCACCTGTTCCTCAACAGCCCAGGTCAGAGCTGCAACGATGCAGGGACTTGGCAGAATCGACACAGGGTCCTTGGAGGGGTCAGGAGCGGAGTTAGTAGGTACTGGCCGAGGGGGTAGTGCGGCGGCAAGCAGGCAGGTTCGGTGGCAGTCCTCTCCCCACTCCCTGATCACCCCGGTCACCCAGTCGAGCTGAGGGTTGTGCCGGGCGGAGCCATGGGTAACCCAGGATGAGGGGGTTGGCCTGGAGAGGGGAGCAGGTGAAACTGGATAGTTTCTTGATGGTTTCCGGACAGACCCATCGAGACCGGGCCGTGACATGAGTGACCGATCCAGTAAGTGTCCGTCCAGTGCCCGGGCAGGAATAGGAGGTGTCAAACGGAGGTTCTCCAGTCCCAGTTGGCGTGCCAGCGATGTCCATTATGTTGGCTTCGGGCGCCAGAATCCACCAGAGCAGCCAGGGTGTGAGTTGAGTCAGGGAGGCGGAGGTGAACTTGCAGCAGGGGTTTGCGGTCGGAGGACTGGATGGTCATTGAACTCAACCGGACTCCCCCTATGCCCGGTGAGCTTCGGCCCTTTAAAGGGCAGGTTACCACACGATGTCCATCACCTCCACAATAGAGGCAGAGGTTTGAGGTGGCGTCGCTGGCGCTCTGCAGGAGTGAGAGAGGCTCGCCCAATCTCCATAGGCTCAGACTGATCAAGCTGAACTGGGTGAGTGGCAGTAGATGACAGGAGCCCAGTCGGATCTCTCCGAATGCCGCTAGTAGGTGGACCTTGGCGCCCCTCTCACGACGACGGGTCTGTATCCCTCTGTCGATCCTGACAGTCAGTGCGATGGCTTCATCAAGAGTGGAAGGCAGTTCATGGGAGACCAACTCGTCCTTGATATAGTCAGCCAAACTATGGAAGAACGCGTCCACCAACGATGGTGTGTTCCAAGAACTTCGCTCTAGCCAGGGTTCGGAAGTCGATGAAATGGTCTGCGACTGTACGTCTGCCTTGTCGAATACTGAACAGTTCACGAGACGCCTCTGCGGTTGGTGAATCCAGGTCAAACACCTTCAGCATCTCCTCAGCAAACAGGTCGAAGGTTGCACATGCGGGGGTTTGACGTTCGAACTCTGCTGTTCCCCAGAGTCGAGCTCGGCCCGTCAGGTGAGTGATGGCATACCCAACTCTAGCCCCCTCCGTGGCGAAGGTCCTTGGCTGCAAGGAGAACTGAAGTCGGCAGCTAGTCAGGAATGGCCGGACCTGGGTTGAATCGCCGTTGAACCGCTCGGGGTTTCCAATCTTGGGTTCCGAGCAGCGGCTGCAATGACCGGGCAGGTAACTCGGGGGCAGGGCTGGTGGGCAGACTGGCTGGGGTCAGGTTGGTGAGGAGTTGAATGATCATGGCGAGTTGTTGTTGCTGCTGCTGGGACTGCTGCTGGTGCTGCTGGAACTGCTGATGCTGTTGGTAGCCGGCCTGAAGCAGAGAGGTGATGTCGCCGGCTCATGCGGCCTAGCTCTCTCTCAGTGTGTTCCAGGCGTAGCATGGCGGTGGGTTGCTCAGGTTCTTCGGTTTCCATGTCGGGGAAGTGTGCGCTGAGTCCATAATGGTCAGATCGTACTGTCACGATTCAGACAGATGACCAGAGGACCACAATTGCGTCACACCAGAAAGTTTATTAAACTTAAGGGAAAAGGGAAGTAGGGAGTGAATGAAGGCTCCAGGGGTAACAGGGATCCCGTCCAATGCGGCTGGGTCTGTGCCCCCCAGTGGCAGCGATGCGTCCTATGAAGCCGGTGGTGGGTGGTCCAGAAGTCCTGGGGGGAGACACAGACACAACAGGGCGGAATGAAACCAGGCAGCAGTACAGTTCAAGGGAAATCCAAAATACGTAGTAGCAAGGCAGAAGGCTGGTCAGAGTTACCGGGATTGAAGAGTAGTCAGGAGTCGTAATGGCAGAAGCAGGTCTGGATCTCCTGAGGCAGAAGAGTATCCAAAAAACAGGCAGGTCCGGGGTCACAAAACCAGGGTGAGCCAGAAGCGCGAGCAAACAGGTTCCGGGTGTGAGCTTTGCAGACGATCTGATACAGGAGAGCTGAAAGACAGGGCTATAAATACTGGGAGAGGTTAGTGGGTAATGCAGCGCAGCTGGCAGAGTAATTAGAGCCGAGCAGAGCAGGGACAGGTGGAGCTAGTTAGGCTGAGTAGAGAGAGAGTGGTGAGCAGAGTGGAAACAACTTAAGGTGGTAACCCAGTGGAGTGAGAGGGCTCATGACAGATTGTTTATTGCACAGCAGAGGAACATGCTTCCTGAGAGTATAGTTTTTCATATCTCAAGAAAATATACTTAAGTATACTTCCAAAAAAGTATATTTAACTTAAATGTCCACAAAATATATTTAAAGTATACTTTCAAAAACGCATGTGCACAGAAATGTGCATATTCCCCAGCATCCTTTCGTGTTGAAGTTTTGATTTATAATATGATATTGTTCCTCATATTTGGCTTATTCAAATGTTTTGAGGTTAATTTCCAAACTAAGTAATGCTGTACTTTTAATTACACCTTACATATTACACATTTTATTGAAATGTTAATTTATTACCGTAATGTGAAGAACTAAAGTGTGAAATGCCAATGGTGCACAATTCTCAAAAGTGTTACTTGTAAATTGCTGCTCCAGCCACAACTGCTTTGTAAATAGCATGTTAACATTGGCTGAGGAGATGCCTTGGTCAATCAAGGTAACCTTTACATGGCTAATTAAAATAGCTAAAGTGGTTAATGAGTAGAAGTGTAACGTATTTGTAGAAGTATACTTGAAACACATTACAAATACACTTTTTTGTAAAGAAAATACAGGAATTCTAATTCAAATACCATTTTAGTATATTTCTAATTGATGAGAAATATACACTGCTCAAAAAAATAAAGGGAACACTAAAATAACACATCCTAGATCTGAATGAATGAAATAATCTTATTAAATACTTTTTTCTTTACATAGTTGAATGTGCTGACAACAAAATCACACAAAAATTATCAATGGAAATTAAATGTATCAACCCATGGAGGTCTGGATTTGGAGTCACCCTCAAAATTAAAGTGGAAAACCACACTACAGGCTGATCCAACTTTTGATGTAATGTCCTTAAAACAAGTCAAAATGAGGCTCAGTAGTGTGTGTGGCCTCCACGTGCCTGGTATGACCTCCCTACAATGCCTGGGCATGCTCCTGATGAGGTGGCGGATGGTCTCCTGAGGGATCTCCTCCCAGACCTGGACTAAAGCATCCGCCAACTCCTGGACAGTCTGTGGTGCAATGTGGCGTTGGTGGATGGAGTGAGACGTGATGTCCCAGATGTGCTCAATTGGATTCAGGTCTGGGGAACGGGCGGGCCAGTCCATAGCATCAATGCCTTCCTCTTGCAGGAACTGCTGACACACTCCAGCCACATGAGGTCTAGCATTGTCTTGCATTAGGAGGAACCCAGGGCCAACCGCACCAGCATATGGTCTCACAAGGGGTCTAAGGATCTCATCTCGGTACCTAATGGCAGTCAGGCTACCTCTGGCAAGCACATGGAGGGCTGTGCGGCCCCCCAAAGAAATGTCACCCCACACCATGACTGACCCACCGCCAAACCGGTCATGCTGGAGGATGTTGCAGGCAGCAGAACGTTCTCCACGGCGTCTCCAGACTCTGTCACGTCTGTCACGTGCTCAGTGTGAACCTGCTTTCATCTGTGAAGAGCACAGGGCGCCAGTGGCGAATTTGCCAATCTTGGTGTTCTCTGGCAAATGCCAACGTCCGCACGGTGTTGGGCTGTAAGCACAACCCCCACCTGTGGACGTCGGGCCCCTCATACCACCCTCATGGAGTCTGTTTCTGACCATTTGAGCAGACACATGCACATTTGTGGCCTGCTGGAGGTCATTTTGCAGGGCTCTGGCAGTGCTCCCCCTGCTCCTCCCTTGCACAAAGGTGGAGGTAGCAGTCCTGCTGCTGGGTTGTTGCCCTCCTACGGCCTCCTCCACGTCTCCTGATGTACTGGCCTGTCTCCTGGTAGCGCCTCCATGCTCTGGACACTACGCTGACAGACACAGCAAACCTTCTTGCCACAGCTCGCATTGATGTGCCATCCTGGATGAGCTGCACTACCTGGAGCCACTTGTGTGGGTTGTAGACTCCGGTCTCATGCTACCACTAGAGTGAAAGCACCGCCAGCATTCAAAAGTGACCAAAACATCAGCCAGGAAGCATAGGAACTGAGAAGTGGTCTGTTGTCACCACCTGCAAAACAGTCCTTTATTGGGGGTGTCTTGCTAATTGCCTATAATTTCCACCTGTTGTCCATTCCATTTGCACAACAGCATGTGAAATTTATTGTCAATCAGTGTTGCTTCCTAAGTGGACAGTTTGATTTCACAGAAGTGTGATTGACTTGGAGTTACATTGTGTTGTTTAAGTGTTCCCTTTATTTTTTTGAGCAGTGTATATAAAATGTCCTTAAGGTGTATTCAAAGTATATTTGTTTTGCTCATTATCTAATAATACTATACTAAGAATATACTTAAGTACAAAAAAGTGTCCCAATTTAGATCATTTTAAATGTATTTAATATACTTAAATGCTAATAAAATATCAATAAAATGGACATTAAATGCATTAAATTTATTCAAAATGGTTTCAATTTAGATATTTTAAATATACTTAAAATATATTCATGAAGTATGATTTAAGCATATTTAAATATTAAAATTTTTCGCTTGGGATTAGCCACCAAACAGAAGAAAACTGACTGAAACAGGGAGTGACTACTTGGACTTGTCCCAAAAAGATGCACTCAACATGGACTTGTCCCAAAAAGAAGCACTCATGTTTTGTTTTCTGTTTTAAAACATTTTTCTGTGGCGTGCTCTGATTTGCATGACCCAGGTGTGGCTCATACTTTTTCAAAGGTCTCCAGGTGCTCCTCGATATTGCGTTCCATGAAGCTGTTCATTCTGTTGATGTGCTCAACCAGCTCAGCTGGTAGAGCACGGCGCTTGTAATGCCAAGGTAGTGGGTTCGATCTCCGGGACCACCCATACACAAAAATTTATGCACGCATGACTGTAAGTCGCTTTGGATAAAAGCGTCTGCTAAATGGCATATTATTATTATTATTATCTTCCTCAGAGACGGGCTCGGCAGGTAGCGGAACACAGGTAACAAGTCGACCAGGTTTCCTGCAGCAAAGATCTGCAACACCTCGTTGTTGATGTGCACAATAGTGAGGAACTCCGTGTCATTGTAGTCATACCTCTTCCCGAAACACAAGACACACACCATTTTTAGCCACCGACGTGACCAGCGGGACCACAAGGTCCAGACCTAGCCCCCTCGCTCCCCCTCTGAGTGCTCCCAAATGACCTCCACCATACGAGCGCCTCGGCGCACACGTGCTCCTTTAGCAGACAGGTGGTGCCAGGGCCCCGCAGCTCTGCATGCGAGAAGGAGCACAGGGCGGTTCTTGCACAGCTTCTTGTGGAGCACACAGGCAGCGCCGTATTTCTCGCCGAAGGTCATGCTAGTGCCATTGGCCACGGTGGAGAAGGTGAAGAGGTCAGTCGCCCAGCGATTGCCTCACCCTGCTGTACCAGCACCACCACCACAAGGGAGCCCATATGCATTTGGAAGACATCTCCGTACTGCAGCTGGAGACACGTCAGTGACAGGTGGATCTGGTCTCCCATCTGAAACAGGTTACCCACCAGGGGCTACGGGGTCGGCCCCGGGGGCAGAGTGCCTTGAGGCGGCTCCCGCCCTCTCGCTCAGCCCCTGAGAGCCACTAGGAGCAGGGTGAGTGTACACATAGAGCCACGGTGATGCCAGAGAGGGTTATACAGGGGCCATCCTTTGGGAATATCCCAAACGTCAGCCTCATATTGCAGTCTCAGAGCGCCCCAGCAAGGACAGAAGCACTCTGACACTAACTAGAATCTGAAGAGAGAATGAGTGGTGAACAGAGAGATACCATAAACTGGCTCAAGTGTAAAATAGAGTATCTAGAACATTATCTATGGTCTAGAATCACTGTCATAAACATGAGATCAAGAAAGAAAGAAAGAAAGAAAGAAAGAAAGAAAGAAAGAAAGAAAGAAAGAAAGAAAGAAAGAAAGAAAGAAAGAAAGAAAGAAAGAAAGAAAGAAAGAAAGAAAGAAAATTATAGATGACATTGATGATCATCTGTTCAGAATAATCCTGTATGAGAACAGGTTTTTCTTTTACAGAAATAAGAAGCAATGTTTTTATGGCAATATGAAAATAATGTTGGATCTCCCAATGAACTATTAACAAGCGGTCAATGTACACATTTGTTGACGACCAAAATACCAGGATATGTTACTCACCGGATGCCAGGAGTGAAAGTTCTCTAAAGTTGGAGACTGGTCTAATGAGTGCGGTTTGACCCCCAGCAAAGCAAATTGCCGCAGGGTCCGATGACTGGATACGCTCTGCGAGAAGACTTGGCACTAGGCAGGTCCAAGTACCACGAGAGGCAGCGACAAGATCAGCCTATTGAAGCAAACCGGCGGGCAGTTGATTGAGCAGATTCATAGAGCTTGATCTTCTTGTTCTTTGCGTTGTTTTAACAGGATGACATAATTGTGCGTGCCCAATATGCGTGTCAAGTGCCAACTGTGTGGTCCACAGTAGCTTAATCATCTCATCATTTTGTGTACAAGTGGCTGCAGACCGCACACATTTGGCAGTGGCCAAACATACACAATTATTGTAAATTGCTGTTTGGATTTCCTCACTCTAAAAATGTATGGACTGTCTCACTAACTGTAATGCCCAACATGAAGAGAGAAAATAATATGATTAATCTTCACATCAAACTTTTATTGATATTTAAATTCATAACAATTTAATTCCATAAAACTCCAGCAAATAATACATATTGTAATCTAATTGGACAAGCTAATGCATATTTTATAGCACACCATGGAACAGAGGCCCCAGGTGTTCATGAAATTCATTAAGTCACATACTATACTACAGTATATGACACAAGGTGGCAGACTCAAAGTACGTATTGACTAGCACTTGTATTTTGCCTCTCCACACTAGCTTTCCCCTCGTGTGGGTGCTAGCAAGCTACCGTAGCATGTTAGGTACTGCTAGGTATCAACAACTAATCCAGTAGGGTCTGGAAGCTGTGATCTTTGATTGGTCAACAGTGCCGCAATGTCGCAACGTATTTCCATAAAGTTCAGCTTCCCCCAACTTCAGTCCCGCCTGTTCACGTCCCTCGCCCATGCTCACATTGCCCAGTAGTCCCCCCGCCCACTTCACTTCTTCTATGCTTTCCCAAGTTTCACTCGCCCACATCGTCTTCAGTTAATAAGTTCTGTAAGTCAGAGATTCAGCGGTGTAGTAGTAGGCAATGACAGAGCCAGTAGATTGAACCACTGGTTGGTTTCGAGCCTACATGGCCCTAAGAGCTGGTCCACCTCGGTACTGATATGTACTTACTGACAACGTGTATCTAATCCCGTGAGACTGAGCAAGTGTACGAAGTGTGTGTTGAAATCCATAGTTTTTGATTAAACCATTTTTATATGCGATCTCTGCCAAAATTGCATCAAGGTGCACACAAATCCATGTTTAATAAATAATTTACAGTTTGAACGGCTCTGCTGGATTCAGCCTTTCCTTCTGACAGAGGAAGTACATCTGTAGTATACGCCAGTCAAGCCAGTTACGCATTTAGTGTTCCACATTAACCTTAAATATTGGTTTGCAGGTCAGAGTATAACCTTTTCAAGCGAAAGCAGCCCATCATTGTACAACAAATTCTATGGATTTTTAGCAGAGGTCATGGAGAAGCGCATTTCCCCCAAAAACTATGAATTTCAACGGTCAATGACAACCCTGATGGGCCACAGGACAAACATCAGACTCTGTAAGCTTTTAAGAAGGGA
>NW_025538593.1:0-18178 GCF_020615455.1 Coregonus clupeaformis | reverse complement strand
AAAAAAAGTATTTAAAGTCAACACCAATGTTGCAAAATTCTCCCACTTAAAAAGATGAGAGAGGCCTGTAATTTTCATCATAAGTACACGTCAACTATGACAGACAAAATGAAAAAAATAAGTATTTGAGTCACCTACAAACATAAGATTTCTAGCTCTCACAACCTGTCAACTATTCTTCTTTAAGAGGCTCCTCTTCCTCCCTCGTTACCTGTATTCATGGCACCTGTCTAACTTGTTACTCAGTATAAAACACCTGTCCCACAACCTCAAACAGCCTCATTCCAAACTCCCACCTATGCCAAACCAAAGAAGCTGTCAAAGGACACCAGAAACAAAATTTAAACCTCCCAGGCTGGAAAACTGAATCCTGCAATATAAGCAGCTTGGTTGAAATCCCAATTATTAAATAAACATACAAGACCACCATTAATCTCCCTCATCCGCTCTCACATAATCTCACCCTGTCAGAGTCAATGATCACAAAAACAGTAGAGCAAAATCCCAGACCACGCGGGGGCCCTAGTGAATACCTGCAAGACTACCAAATAACACTACCATCACACTACCTACTCAAATCCTGCAGTGACAGTCCCCCTGCTTAAGCCATACATGTCCAGACCCATCTGAAGTTTGACTAGAGTGCATTTAATGATCCAGAAGGGTTGGATTCAATAACCAAAATATAACTTTTTATTAAAAACTCAACTAGATCGTGTTTTGGAGGACAAAGAATGCTGAGTTACATCCAAAAGAACACCATACCTACCTGTGAAGCATGGGGGTGGAAACATCATGCTTTGGGGGCTGTTTTTCTGCAAAGGGACCAGGGCTGACTGATCCATGTATAAGGAAAGATGAATGGGGCCATGTATCATTAGAATTTTGAGTAAACCTCCCTTCCATCAGCAAGGGCATTGAAGATAAACGTGGCTGGTCTTTCAACATACAATATCCCAACCCCCCCGGCAACAAGATGAATGCGTAAACATTTCAAGTACTGGGTGGCCTAGCCCAGTCTCCAATCTCAACCCCATAGAAAATCTTTGGCGGGTTGAGGGAGTCCGTTTCCAGCCCCCCCCAAACATCACTGCTCTAGAGGAGATCTGCATGGAGGAATGGCCAAAATCCGCACGTGTTACCTTGTAACTTACAAAAACGTTTACTGTGTCATTAATAACAAAGATATATAACAAAGTATTGAACTTTTTATTACCAAATACTTATTTTCCACATATTTCAAATAAATTCATTAATCCTACAATGTGATTTTCTATTTTTTCTGATTTTCTCTATCAAGTTGTCGTGTACATATGATGAAAATTCACCTCTCTCATATTTTTAAGTGGACTTCACAATTGGTGGCTACTAATATTTTTTCCCCCTGTCTTGATTAAGTGTTCTTATTTCTACATCGTTACTACATTATAATTGGGGTCCACGCACAATGCTGCTCCCCTGCAGATGAATAACATCATAGCTCCTTCCCCCAGCATTGACAGCAGCAGACATGGAGATACTGAAGGGGAATCTGCTGAGCTCAACAGTACGCTTCCAGTCTCCGGAAGAGCATAGGTGAGAATACTACCAGTAGCAGAGGATTTGTTACATGACTGCAATGTTTCTTACATTACTACAATACTACTTCATTTATTAATACACTATTGTAATAGTTACTAATAATTAGATATAATTTTAATTTACTCTCCAGCAACAACTTTAGATAATATAGCCTACACATATTTGCAAACATTTCCTATCAAAGCAATGTGGTTTGTCTATCAAATCGCCCTAAACCCACTGAAAGTTCCCTTGCCGCCATGTTTTCTGTCTCTCCTCTTGTGTTACTCCATCCAGACCCATCGGAGGGGCACGCTCTGTTCATCTCAGCATCCCCAGCCCTTCCCCAGGAGGGTGATCCAGCCCGTCCCTGGCCTGCACAGCCAGGCCCACTCCCTGGCAGAGCCCCCTCTTCCTCTCACCCTTGAGTTTCCACCTGCAACCTCTGTCACGTAACTAGTAGCCTGACCCAAGACTGGCTCTAAATAGCGTGAACTGTAACCGTGTTCCATTTTGTATCAGTGTTTGTAGTTCAGTAAACTACGCAATAAAATGGTCATACGTAGGTTTACATTCCCCTAAGTCACATCCAATTTGGTAGTAGGTCTATGTGTGGCAAAATTCACACTGTTCTCTGTCAACCAATCTCAAAATAGCATATGAACTGTTTACCACAAAAAACATAAGAGCAAAACCATGCTCAGTACCATAAAACAAGCTAAAACAATCGTTTAAAATGCTCTAGATCTAATCTCCTCTCTGTGGTCAGATGATGGTTTCAGATACAGTTACTAATACTTTCCTGAGCCTATGCATATTCACTTTATTTATTAACCTGCATTAGTTATCAAACCAAGTGATCACCATAACCCTACTATTACTAACCCTATCTTAAATTCTCAAATAGTTGATCGATTTACAAAATTAAAGTGGACACTAACAGTTCAGATTACTAGTTAACCCATATGTCGCTCTTTCTTTCTTTCTCTACTCCTCCTTTCAGTTTCTCCTCCTTGGGTTTTGAGGGGTACCTTTTCTCCTGCCAACTTCCCCCTGCTGCCCACGAATTTACCTGGTTCCAAACTCCAATCACCGGGGGCGACCTGGCTAATAGGTTAGTAGCCTAATGATATCTTCAGTCAGTCAGACAGTCAATCAAACAATCGGTGAAACAGTCAGTCAGTCTGTCTGTCCAGTCAGACAGCCAGCCAGACAACAACTACTCCATCAAATCAACCAATACGATTGTCCAATTAAGACGGTCATTCAGCCGGGTAGACAGACAGAGCAGGTTACATAAAGTAGGCAGTAGGCCAAGGTCTCATGGCTAATCCCATGTTAGTAGTGAAAGTCTCATGTTTCCTCCTTGTTCACTGTGTTAAACCCGTGTCATACCCCTGTCGTGTCTTTGTGGAGATTAGCTGACCTCTTCTCACTTAAGATTCCATTGCAACCTGCTGTGTTTAGGAGCAAGACCTTATTTGTGGCTGAAATATGAGCCATTGAAACTTCCCCAAAATGTGTTGATTTTTTTTTCCTGAGTTTGTGCCTGCTTGGATACCATTGTTCTCTGATAGTTCATCTCCCTTGCCAACCACGGTAGGGGCCAAGGACGCAATGTCCTGGTGTGGTTCTGTTGAAATCCAAATTACCATTTTTTGTGCCTTTCTGGAGCCACTTCATGTCCTACAATAACATACAATACAGGTTATGTTCCACAATATACACACATCACTAGCAACAGCCCTTTATCACCACTGTCTGCAGCAGCTAGATCATCTCCTATCAACCACTGGTGTCAAAATGACATCCCCCTGCCAGCAAGCCTCTATTCAACTCTGGGGGCTTATACACTGAACAAAATATCAACGCTAACATGTAGGAAGTGTTGGTCCCTGTGTTTCATAAGCTCAAATAAATCCCTACATTTCTATTTCAAAAACACATTTCTCTAAAAGATTTTGTGCACAACTTTGTTTACATCCTTGTTAGTAGCATTTATCCTTTGCCAAGATAATCCATCCACCTGACAGGTGTGGCATATCAAGCTGATTAAACAGCATGATCATTACATAGGTTGCACCTTGTGCTGGGGACAATAAAGGCCACTCTAAAATGTGCAGTTTTTGTCACACAACACAATGCCACAGATGTCTCAAGTTTTTGAGGGGGGACTGCAATTGGCATGCTAACTACAGGAATGTCCACCAGAGCTGTTGCCAGAGGAATTTAATGTTCATTTCACTCCATACTCCTCCATCTCGTTTTAGGGAATTTGGCAATACGTCAACCGGCCTCGACATCCGCAACCACGTTAACCCCACCAGCCCAACTCTCCAACTCTCAAACCTCTCAGGTCTCATCTCTACTCATACTCCTCACCAAGTCTTACCTACTGCAGTTCGGCGTCGTAACCCGACTTCAGTGGGCAGATGCTCACTACCACTGATACGCTGGAGTGTGTTCTTCTTGAGTTAATCCGGTTTCAACTGTACCGGGCAATGCCGCGTTATGGTGTCGAGTGGGCAAGTGGTTTGCTCATGTCCAGCGTTGTGAACAGAGTTGCCCCATTAGTTTATGTATGGGCAGGCATAAACTACACCAAACACAATTTAATTTTATTGAATGCACAGAGATACCATGATAAGATCTTGGGGGCCCTTCTCCATTCCATCCCCACCATCACCACCTCATGTTTCAGCATGATCTTACATACCCCTATATCCCCCGATACACAATTCCTGGAGAGCTGAAAATGTCCCAGTTCTTCCATGGCCTGCATACTCACCATACATTAACCCGTTGAGCATGTTTGGGGATGCTCTGAATCGCGTGTTCCTGCCACCTACCCAGCAACCCGCACTTCGTCATCTGAAGAAGGAATGGGACAACATTCCCCGGCCACAATCACAGCCTGAACAACTCTATGCAAACATGATGCGGCATGAGGCAAATGGTGTCACACCAGATTCTGACTAGTTTTCTGATCCACTGCGCCCCTACCTTTTTGTTAAGTTTTACCAACAGATGCATCTGTATCCAGTCATGTAAAAATCCATAGATTGGGCCTAATTAATTTATTTCCAATTGACTATTTTATATAACTTAACTCATAAAATCTTTAAATTGTTACATATTGTTTTCTTTTTTTGTTTGGTGTACATACAACAATCCCTCATTTGACTTATATACCCCAGTGTCTGTTTTGCAGGTGGCTCCCTTTGTCCTGTTTCATCCTGAACCTGTGGCTCTGGTGCCCCCAGAGTACCACGTGCCCCAGTCAGTGCCCAGGAGTTCTTCTTTGCCCCTCATTCCCTCACTCCCCCATCCTGATCATCGCCTCGCTGCAGACCTGCTCCAGTTCTTCACCCTGCACCAGGTCTGTCTCAACCACTCAAATCTATCGTTCAACCACGGTTCAACCATCTATACCAGGGTGTCAACACATGGCCAGCTTGAGCCATTCAATCCTGGCCCGTTATCCCCAGAATTATAACGATCTCAATCGACATTCAAATGACTAAAAACGTTCTAAATAATTACATTTTTAAAAACATTTTTAGTCATTTAGCAAACGCTCTTATCCAGAACGACTTACAGTTAGTGAGTGCATACATTATATATTTTTTGATTTTATTTTTTCATACTGGCCTCGTGGGGAATCGAACCCACAACCCTGAGCGTCAAACGCCATGCTCTACAACATCCCCTGCAATAATAATGGACCTGTTCAGCTCTATCCAGCTTGTGAAGAGTCATCAAAAGCTAGACAGTCAAAATGAGTTGGTCTATAGCTACACACATGGTTTACCCTAACGATTAGACCCGTTTGATCAGACAAGATCAGCCCCTACACTTTGATATAGAAACACATACTGTGCCTATATTTTTCAATGAGTTAATTATGAAAGAAAAGCAATGTTATCTTTTCTGTTCTCTGTGATTTGTTGGACAGGACGGGAATGACTTTGGGAAGTGTTTGACGAGATACACTCACGTGCAGCCCAGGTACTGCTGGTCCAAGCTGAGGGTGGAGGAGCCACGCATGTCTTCCCTGCCCAGCCTTCAGGAATGCTGGGAGCTCATCCATCAAGCTTCATGGAGATCATCAAGAGCGCCCGAACCTCCACGGGTATAAAAAAAAAAACTCTCAAGCCTCCCTGTTCTTCCAGTTCTTAATTATTCATGTTCAGTTGTTTATTTAATCTGTTCAATCTATTTCTGGAAATTAAACCATTTCCGTTATTAACAGTCAAAAACGTGATTTTCTGTTTTTTAAATGATATTTCAACCTATGAGGTTGAAATAACACTCTGAAATTCGTGAAAAATTATGATAATGCCCTTTAGTGTAAGAGATTTTGAAAAAATCCTGGAATTTCAGTTTGGGATGGGATGGAGTTTTGGCCCACATCACTTAACACTCACAATCTGATCAGTTTATTCTGACAAATGACCAGTCATCTTTTATTTGCATATGTATCCTCATACTTTGAAGGGGTAAGAGGTAGGCTCTAGAGTGTAGATGATCTATCCACCAGTCAGGGCTGTGTATGTATAAATATATTTAGCATTTGTGTCAACACACCCACACAATCAGACTGATAATTTCAATGAGCAAAAAGGAGGCTCAGGAAAGTAAATGATTAAACAAATATTTGGAGTTATTCTTCATGGAAAAACACAGAGTGATTTATTAAACATACAGTGATGATTTAAAAAATTTAATAAAAAAAGACTGCATGGGGGCTTTAAAACTGTTTTCTCACACTTTGTACATATTGAATGTGACCTCTGTCTACAGAAATGTTCTGGTGCTCAGCATGGAAAGGATTGGTATCTGTGATTGACAGTTTGCTCTGGTCTTCTCTGTACAGGTGGAGTGTAACCTTTTCCCAGAAATCCAAGGACAGGGCCTTTATCTGCACTCCAGACCTGATGAGCTGCTGGTCACAGACCTGATCAACAGAGCCAAGAACATCTTCCAGAAGAACACTGTGGGACCAAAGAAGTATGGGGACATACCTAAACGTGATACTACCTAAAATAGAGTCAACAATCTGACATTCTTCTTCTTGGCCAATCTTTATGTGAACCTGTTTGGTGGATGGGCTCTTTTAAGAAAATTACTCATTGCAATATTACAATTTGATCTCCAGGTACCTGAACGTGTATAAGAAGTGCACAGCAACCTACTCAGGACAAACACTGCAAAGCAGGATATGTAGCGTTCCTCAAAGAAAAACACTCCCTGCAAGGTTTTTACTAAAGTAGATTTGCCTCTCTGCTTTCCTTCCCTTCAAACACTACTAGTAGACCTATACTGTAAAAAAGATTCAACCATTTAACATGGCATTTGCTGGAGATCGAATGATAACGGCTACTTCTACCTGTCACTGGTTTCGGCGAGGCTGCCTCTCTCTCCTTGTTCGGGCAGGCTTGGCGTTCAATGTCTCCGGAATTCTAGCTGCCACCGATAGATGTTTCATGTTCGTTTGCTTTTGTCTGTTTGTTTCCACACCTGTTTCTGTTTTACGTAATTAGTGTCCTACTAAGTTTCTCGTTGTGTTTGTCTAGTGTTGTGTATGATTGTTTCCGTCAGTGTTGTGTTTTGCTCGGTTGAGCGTATTCTCCACTGTGCTGGAGCTTAGTTGCACTTGTGTGTGCACCCGTTTCATTTTGTCGCACCTGTTAGTGCGCATCTACCTTTCGCCTTCGTGCGTGTTTTTTGCTGTCGGGCTTAGTTGTCCTGTTGCCTGTGTTGGGCCAGTATTACAGCATTTGGAACATTCAGTCTGCGTCCTGCGTTTGATTCCTACACTACACCTACAACACGCCCTGACAGAATCATACACCTGCAATGGAATCAGCAGGAGCCGGCAGCCCAGACGAGACTGGAAGCCCAGGTTCGGGACCAGCAAGAGCAGCTCCTGCAGATGGGGACCGCCCTGCAGGAGGTGATTACCACACTCCGAGGCTGGGGTTCGCCTCCACCGCCGCCGCGCCCTGCCAGCACCATCGGCCAGCCCGCCCAGTCCAGCGCCGGAACCTCGAGGAGTCCGACTATCTCTCCCGAGGGCCTACGACGGGACCGCGGCTGGGTGTCAGGGATTCCTGCTCCCAGGTAGAGCTATACCTGGCCACAGTGCACCCGGCACCTTCAGGGCATGAGAGCGTGTCCGCCTGATCTCCTGCCTGGCCGGAAAGCGTTGGAGTGGGCCAGCGGGAGTGGAGGAAGATCGACGCCACGGCGATTACGTACACCGAGTTCTCCCGCCGCTTCAGGGCGGTGTTTGGCTCATCCCCGGAGCGGCGGGAGCTCTGGTCTTCCTCCGGCAGGAGGAGAAGTGCCCAGGAATTCGCACTCGAATTCCGTACTCTAGCGGCAGATGCAGGGTGGAATGATCGGGCCCTCATCGATCTATACCGAGTGCAGCCTACGAGAGGGCGTCCGTCGGGAGCTGGTGTGTAGGGACACCAGCCTCACTTTCGACCAGCTGGTTGATATGTCCATCAGGCTGGATACCCTGCTGGCTACCCGCGGACGTCCTGCGGAGGGTCCGTCCATTCCACCCTCCAGCGCCTCCGAGCCTTGTCCATGGAGCTCGGGCGCTGAGCGCTAGAGAGAGGAGGAGTCGGCAGGCTAGGGGGTCCATCCACTGCACCAACTGTGGTCGGGGGAGGACACACCGCGGCTAGGTGCTGGGGATGGCCTCCTAGGGAGATGACGACAGGTCCCGCACTGGGGATTCCCTCCAGGTGAGTAGGCGCCCCACTCACCCAGAGCTCTCTGTTGCCCATTTTTGTATGCCTGTACGTTTTCCACAGGTAGCACCTCATTCCCAGCATAAGGCGCTGGTAGATTCAGGCGCGGCTGGGAATTTTATTGATAAAAAGTTTTGTTTAGCGTTAGGGATTCCCCTCATTCCTGTTGATGTTCCTTTTCCCGTTCACGCCTAGATAGTGGATCCGTTGGGTACGGGCTTAATCAGGGAGGTCACGGCGCCACTTAGGATGTGTGCGCAGGGGATCATCAGGAGATGATTCAGCTGTTCCTGATTGACTCTCCTGCGTATCCGGTGGTGCTGGGCATGCCCTGGTTGAGTACCCATAACCCAGTGATTTCGTGGCAGGAGAGGGCTCTGATGGAGTGGTCTGCTCAGTGTGTGGGTAGATGTTTGGGCGTTTCCGTAGGGGCTACCTCGGTGGAGAGTCCAAACCAGGTGCCCGCATTGCACGTTCCACCTGAGTATGGGGATTTGGCTATTGCGTTTAGTAAGGCGAGGGCGACGCAGTTGCCACCCCATAGGCAGGGGGTTTGTGCGATAAACCTCCAGGCAGGAGCTGCGCTCCCACGGAGCCATGTGTATCCCTCTGTCTCAGGAGGAGAAGAAGGCTATGGAGATTTACATAGACGAATCGCTGAGACAAGGATACATACGGCGGTCCACTTCCCCGCGTCCTCGAGTTTCTTTTTCGTGAAGAAAAAGGATGGTGGTTTGCGCCAGCATCGATTACCGTGGTCTCAATCAGATTACGGTGAAGTATAGTTATCCACTCCCGCTGATTGCGACCATGACTGAGTCGTTGCATGGGCGCGTTTCTTCACCGAAACTAGATCTCAGGAGCGCGTACAACTTGAGTGCGCATCAGGGGGAGGGTGATGAATGGAAAACAGCCTTTAGTACCACCTCGGGCCATTCACGAGTATCTGGTCATGCCATACGGGTTGATGAACGCTCCATCAGTTTTTCCAATCATTTGTGGATGAGATCTTCAGGGACATGCAGGGGGCAGGGGGTGGTGGTGTACAGTGATGACATTCTCGTGTACTCACCTACCCGTGTCGAGCATGTGGCCCTGGTCGCGCAGGGTGTTGCGGAGGCTGGTGGAGCACGACCTGTATGTGAAGGCAGAGAAGTGTCTGTTTTTCCAGGAGTCGGTCTCCTTTTTGGGTTATCAGTTGTCTGCGTCAGGGGTGAAGATGGAGGTAGACCGGGTGTCGAGCCGTGCGTAATTGGCAAACACCAACCACTGTGAAGGAGGTGCAGCAGTTTTTGGGGTTTGCAAATTACTACAGGAGGTTTATCCGGGGTTTTGGACAGGTGGCAGCTCCCATCACGTCTCTGTTGAAGGGGGGTCGGTCGTCTGCAGTGGTCGGCCGAGGCGGACAGGGCGTTTGGGAGGCTGAAGGACCTGTTTACCTCGGCCCGGTGCCTGGCGCATCCGGATCCCTCTTTGCCGTTCCAAGTAGAGGTGGACCGCGTCGGAGGCCGGTTTAGGAGCCGTGCTTTCACAACGATCTGGCGCACCACCTAAACTCCGCCCCTGTGCTTTTTATTCTAAGAAGCTCAGTCCGGCGGAGCGGAACTATGACGTAGGGGACAGGGAGCTGTTAGCCGTGGTACAGGCTCTAAAGGTGTGGAGGCACTGGCTTGAGGGGGCTCAACACCCTTTCCTCATTTTGGACGGACCACCGTAACCTGGAGTACATCCGGGCGGCGGAGGAGGCTGAACCCTCGCCAGGCAAGATGGAGTATGTTCTTGACCAGGTTTACTTTTAAGATCACGTACATCCCTGGGTCACAGAATGTCAAGGCAGATGCGCTGTCTCGGCGGTATGACGCGGAGGAGAGGTCCGTGGAGCCCACTCCCATACTGCCTGAGTCGTGTCTGGTGGCACCGGTAGTATGGGAGGTCGATGCTGAACTTCGAGCGGGCGTTGCACGCACCGACCCTAGTCCACCACAGTGCCCGGAGGGTCGGGAATGCGTTCCGCTCGAGGTTCGGGATCGATTGATCTATTGGGCTCACACGTCACCCTCCTCTGGACATCCGGTATCGGCCGGACAGTGCACTGTCTTAGTGCCAAGTACTGGTGGCCCACGTTGGCAAGGGATGTGAGGGTTTATGTTTCCTCCTGCTCGGTGTGCGCCCAGTGTGGCGCCTAGACATCTACCTAGGGGTAAGTTGCTACCCCTGCCCGTTCCACAACGGCCATGGTCCCACCTCTCAGTGGACTTTATAACAGACCTTCCCCTCTCCCAAGGGAATACTACCATCCTGGTCGTTGTGGACCGGTTCTCTAAGGCCTGTCGTTTGCTCCCCATGCCGGGTCTTCCCTACGGCCCTGCAAACTGCCGAGGCACTGTTTACCCATGTGTTCCGGCACTACGGGGTACCCGAGGACATTGTGGCTGATCGGGGTCCCCAATTCACCTCCAGAGTCTGGAGAGTGTTTATGGAGCGGTTGGGGGTCTCGGTGAGCCTCACCTCGGGTTACCACCCGGAGAGCAATGGGCAGGTGGAGGTAAACCAGGATGTGGGTAGGTTTCTCAGAACATACTGCCGGGACCGGCTTGGAGGAGTGGTCAAGGTCGTTCCCTGGGTCGAGATGGCCCAGAATTCCCTACGCCATTCCTCCACTAACCTAACTCCATTTCAATGTGTGTTAGGTTACCAGCCGGTTCTGGCCCCTGGCAGCAGAGCCAGATCGAGGCTCCTGCGGTGGATGAGTGGGCGCGCGCTCGGAGGAGACTTGGAACGCTGCACACGTCCACCTGCAGCGGGCCCTCCGACGTCAGAAGGCGAGCGCTGATCTCCACCGCAGTGAGGCACCGGATGTCACGCACCTGGTGATCGAGTCTGGCTCTCTACCAGAAACCTGCCCCTCCGCCTGCCCTGTCGGAAACTGGGTCGGCGGTTTGTAGGCCATTTAAAGTCCTGAGAAGGTTGAACGAGGTATGTTATAGATTACAGCTACCTGTGGAGTATAAGTGTATTAACCCCTCGTTCCATGTGTCCCCTTCTCAGGCCGGTGAGCGGGCCCACTCCAAGAAGATGAGATCTTGGAGACTCCTCCGCCCCGTTGGACATCGAGGGGGCACCGCGCTACTCCGTGAGATCCATCTTGGATTCGAGACGTCGGATGGGGGTCTCAGTATCTAGTGGAGTGGGAGGTGCAGGTCCGGAGGAGCGGTGCTGGGTGCCGAGGAGAGACGTGTTGGACCCGTCGCTCCTGACGGAGTTCCATCGGAGGCATCCGACGCGCCCTGCGCCCGCGTCCCCCTGGTCGTCCCGAGCCGAGTCGGCGCACGTCTGGAGCCGCGCGTCAAGGGGGGTACTGTCACGGTTTCGGCCGAGGCTGCCTCTCTCCCTTGTTCGGGCAGGCTTCGCGTTCGTCGTCTCCGAATTCTAGCTGCCACCGATAGATGTTTCATGTTCGTTTGCTTTTGTCTGTTTGTTTCCACACCTGTTTCTGTTTTACGTAATTAGTGTCCTATAAGTTTCTCGTTGTGTTTGTCTAGTGTTGTGTATGATTGTTTCCGTCAGTGTTGTGTTTTGCTCGGTTGAGCGTATTTCTCCACTGTGCTGGAGCTTAGTTGCACTTGTGTGTGCACCGTTTCATTTTTGTCGCACCTGTTAGTGCGCATCTACCTTTCGCCTTCGTGCGTGTTTTTGCTGTCGGGCTTAGTTGTCCTGTTGCCTGTGTTGGGCCAGTATTATAGCATTTGGAACATTCAGTCTGCGTCCTGCGTTTGATTCCTACACTACACCTACAACACGCCCTGACACTACCTACCCCTTCTCAGAAAATCGAGGGTGTTCAGCAGTTGTGGAAGGAGATTGCCTCCCTGCACATCACGGTGCCCCTGTCCATGTTTTGCCTGGACGTTTTGAGCCTGAACAAGGACCTGTGTGACCGCGCTGAGAAGCTGAAGGACAGGCTCATCGTCTTCGAGGTGGACGAGAACCGAGAGCTCAACAAGAGGTGAGAGAGGGAAGAACTCCTTCGGTTTTAGATAGAACTACACTACCCATAAGGCCAAACTTCACGCAAAAATGACTGGATGGTAATTCCACTCATTCACAGTTGACTCAATTATGTAATACTCCTACTATTGTGTACTAATGTTACTACTAACTTTGAAGTGTTTGACTTACGGCAAAAGGCGAAATCTCTGTTACTGTTGGAAGAAAATAATTGGAAATCCGATTTCCTTTTCCTAGCATCTGTCACCGCTATGACGAGATCGCTGCGACTATCACAGGGGCCCCAGGCAACACAGAGGAGCTGGTGGCCCTTAACCAGTACCTAAAGCACACCAGCGAGGTGACCGTCCACAAGCTGAAAGAGGAGATCAACGAGGCCGCCAACCGCCTCAGCTTCCTCCTGGACTACGCCACCCTGTCTCGTGCGTACTGGAGGATCTCCGCCAATAGTTGTTTACAGTTGGGGATTTGGGCATAGAATTGAGATGCATAGAGTAGATATGTCGTTTGGTCATGTAGAGTAGTCGTTCTAGGAATCACATTTCTGAAATGGTATTTAAATGGGAAAATCTTATGGATCTCAAAGGTGTTATCCAGAAGATTTCAATTGAATTGAATTGAAATCTTATGGATAATGCCTTTTAAGTGTTATTGCTTATTGTGGTGGAGGTTTTGCATGTTTAATTCTATACCTACCATGATATCTCTGTGCTCTCTCTCTCTCTCCAGACGATGATGTGAAGTTGAACAGCAGTGTGTTCCACTGGCCAGAGCAGATCCAGGCTGTGTTTGAGATCAGTAAGAGCCGTCTGGCCACCAGGGGAGAGAACATGCAGAGGACCACCTCCTCAAGAGGTAGCTACACACCAGTACACAATGACAGTCCTAACCCTAATAAGGCTAATCCTCATCCCGAACCATCATGTCAACTTTACAACCGGGACCTCCAAAACTTGCATGGAGACATCTTCTTTTCTCTTCTCTTTTCTTTCACTTCTTTCTCTCTCCCCATCTCTCTCTCCTCTTCTCTATCGCTCTCTCTCTCTCTGCTCTCCCTGCCCTCTTTCTCTTCACACTCTTCAAACTTCACCGTAATGGCCTAATCCTCTTCGTAAAATACACACTAAGCCAAAACAGAAATACTAGACCAAAACCATAAACGTCTTATAGTCTCATACTGAGTCTCCTGTCTCTCCTCGTCAGGATAGCAGAGTTTGACCAGATGTTGCAGTGTGTGAGGAAGGAGGTGGAGGCCTTCAAGAAGAAAGAGCTGATGAGTCTGGAGGAGATGAAAAACAACGTGGAGAAGCTCAACGAGCTCACCTCCCGTCTGGATGCCGCCGTCACCGAACTGGACGTGAGTGAAAGGAGAATCAGACAGTGGTTCAAACTGAATTGTTTTTTTCTTCTGTTTATGAATTGTTTCACTTCACTGATTCAGTTGGGACCTGCCTTCACTGAAACTGCTTGTATTGAGGAGCATTATGCGAAACGAATATGTCAGCGATCGGATCACCTTCTGGGTTTTGTTGCTTTGTTGCTGCTTTTGCTACTGAATGACCTGAATGACTTTCATATGGTATTGGTTTGTCACCTTCTCCTGTCACCTCCAGGACATCAACAAAGAGGAGTCTCTGCTGGAGAAGGAGCAGAGCCAGTTCCCCATGCTGCAGACGCTGATGGGCAACAAGCAGCCCTATGACCAGCTGTGGACCAACGCCCTCAACTTCCAGAACAAATCAGAGATCTGGATGAACGGTACAGAACTACACACAGGCCATGTTGTAAAAAATACAAAACAAAATCTGTCCCTCTAAAGATGTATCATAGTTTTATGATAAATGTCAACTGATATTACAACATTACAGTTCCACGCATAAGATTTTTGATAGAAAGAGCTGCCGTAATAACTACACTACCAGTCAAAAGTTTGGACACACCTACTCATTCCAGGGTCTTTCTTTATTTTTACTATTTTCTACATTGTAGAATAATAGTGAAGACATCAAAACTGGTTGAGAGAATGCCAAGACTGTGCAAAGCTGTCATCAAGGCAAAGGGTGGCTATTTGAAGAATCTCAAATATAAAATATATTTTGATTTGTTTAACACGTTTTTGGTTACTACATGATTCCATATGTGTTATTTCATAGTTTTGATGTCTTCACTATTATTCTACAATGTAGAAAATAGTAAAAAATAAAGAAAAACCCTTGAATGATTAGCTGTGTCCAAACTTTTGACTGGTACTGTATATATTTTGTTTGTACACATTGCGGTCCGAAACGATTGTTTGCTTACTTGTTTGTGTACTTTCTCACCTTGCGCCTCACTCCCCAGGTCCTTTCCTCCACCTGAATGCTGAGAAGATCTCAGAAGAGCTGGTCACTATGTGGAGGACCGTGTACAAGCTGACCAAGTCCTTCTCCGACCTGCCAGGGCCGCGCCGCGTGGCCGACAGCTTCAAGATCAAGATCGACAAGTTCAAGCAGCACCTTCCCATCCTCACCACCATCTGTAATCCAGGCATCAAGGACCGTCACTGGGAAACGGTCAGTACCATAACCCTGCCTCTCTGAAGCTCTGAAGCAGAGCACCAACACTCAACCAGGAGACAGAATATCATGTGTTTTTAACGATTGATGTACGATAACACATTACAAAACGGTGTCAGCTTGATCTAAAATTGGAGTAAGTCTGAAAACGGATCATAAAATACGTTAAAATATGTTATTATCATAAACATAGTCAGTAGCCACAGTACAACCCTTATCAGTACCAGACAGAGTCCTGCATACCTGTGATCTATGAAGGTGAATAATTGATGCTTCTCTGTGTCCAGATCAGCACCATCGTGGGCTTCGATGTCAAGCCAGATGTGGACACCTCACTGTTTAACATGGTAGAGCTGGGCCTGTCCAAGTTCTCCGACAAGTAAGAACCCCTCATTCCTACACTACACTCTGCCTTAGCGTTGCGATAGATAGGAGGGGCTTCTAAGGCACTGAAATCCGAAAAATTGTTGGTGAGAAACAGGGACTGTATTGGTGGTTTATTACCAGAATGAGATTCAATGTGTTATACTGTTATATTTCTTTTGATCTTTGATCTTTGATCTTTGAATAGAGAGTGTGATATTGAGTGATGATTAGGGCCGGGGCGATACCAGTATCGCTATACTCGTTAATACCGTGGCAAGGAAACAAAACACGAAGCAGATTTTACTTCTTTAGGAAACCAGCCCTATTGTTGGAAACAAACATCATTATGTTGTCATCCAGAGTCACATTCATTTATTTTCCAAGCTATAGCACACAATATTTGACATACATCAGGTTTATAACGGACCAAAGAGTTTGGTCTGCTTCATGTTTTCATTTTTGCCATGGAAAGAATATTGCGATACTGGTATTGTCCCAGCCCTAGTGATATTACAGTTTTCAGTGGATTTCTGCTCTTTTCCATAAATGTGTTATGTTGTGATTTACTGTACAATGTGAAGATGTATCTAGCATGACTTTTCCTCCCTCAACTCTCAGGCTTGAGGAGATAGGGGCGTCGGCCAGTAAGGAGTACTCTCTGGAGAAGGCCATGGAGAAAATGAAGACCGAATGGGCTGAGCTCCACTTTGCCTTCACTGCCTACAGAGACACGGTAAGCAGCAGCAGACACACAAATGCACACACACACACACACACACACAGTATTAACTAATTACAGAATTTGTCGTCTGGACTTTTAAATTATTAAAAAGTAACCAAGTATGCCAATAATAGATACTATTACATCCTAGACAGGATCAACTTACTAAAAGGCCCAATACAGCCATTTTACACTCAATATCAAATCATTTCTGGGTAACAATTATGTACCTTATTGTGATTGTTTTCAAATAGCTTCTTAGCAAGAGCAATTTCTCAAGCAAGAACTTTGCTAGGACTGTCTGGGGAGTGGTGTGAGTGGGAGGGTAAACTGAAAATGAGCTGTTATTGGCAGAGAGTTTTGGAACTCTCTTATTGGTCTATTAACTAATTTACCACCTGGTGATGTCATCAGGTAGGCCAAAACTCCCACCAAAACAAACAGCTCTTACACTAAATGGCCATTATCATCATGTTCACAATTGTACAGTATTATTCCAACCTCATAGTGTGGAAATATATATAAAACTTTTTTTACTGCACTGGGCCTTTAATAGGCCACACTGGCTCAGTTTGATGTGTGCTGAATTATGTTGTGTGTGGATAGAAGCCATCTCTTATTCTGCATGTGTGTGTGTGTGTGTGTGTGTGTGTGTGTGTGTGTGTGTGCGTGTGTGTGTGTGTGTGTGTGTGTGCGTGTGTAGGGTACGAGCATTGTATCAGCAGTGGACGACATCCAAGTGCTCCTAGACGACCACGTCATCAAGACCCAGACCATGCGAGGGTCACCCTTCATCAAGCCCATAGAGGCTGACTGTAAGGTAGGATCATCACACTGCACATATAATCTCTGGTCCACTGGATTGGGTGACATCCCAGTTGAGATCATTCATGGCCATGTAAATTGATATGAGCCAATGTTCTCCTGTGCTCCTGTAATGTACGTTCGTATTGTACATTCTAAGGGTTTTTAAATCTTTCTGTGTTTCTCACTCCCTCTTTCTTCTCCGTTTCTCTTATACCTCTCTCACTTTCTTTATCCTTTTCACTTAAATCTCAAATCTCTATTTTCCCTTCTCCCCGTATTCTCAGCAATGGGAGGAAAAGTTGCTGATGATGCAGGACATCTTGGACTCCATGTTGAAGTGTCAGGCTACCTGGCTCTATCTGGAGCCCATCTTCAGCTCTGAGGACATCATCGCCCAGATGCCTGAGGAGGGACGCAAGTTTGCCATCGTGGACCGATACTGGAAAGATATCATCGCTGAGGCGGTGAGACACACATACCCACAAAATGACTGTGTGTGTGTGTGTGTGTGTGTGTGTGTGTGTGTGTGTGTGTGTGTGTGTGTGTGTGTGTGTGTCGTGTACAGTTGTCACGTTCGTTGACGGACGGGACGGACTAAGGCGCAGCGTGATATGCGTACATGTTTATTTTAACTTAATAAACAACACGACAAAACAACAAACTAAACAAAACGTGAAGTCCAAGGTAGAACACAAAACATACCTTACATGGAACAAGATCCCACAACCCACTAGTGCCAATAGGCTACCTAAGTATGGTCCCCAATCAGAGACAACGAGCGACAGCTGCCTCTGATTGGGAACCACACCGGTCAACATAGATCTAGACGATCTAGATCTAAACCTAGAAAATACAACATAGAACATACTACACAGAAAATACACACCCTGACTCAACAAATACGAGTCCCCAGAGTCAGGGCGTGACAACAGTACCAGTGAAAGGTTTGGACACACCTACTCATTCCATGGTTTTTCTTTATTTTTAGTATTTTCTACATTGTAGAATAATAGGGAAGACATCAAAACTATGAAATAACACATATGGAATCATATAGTAAGCAAAAAAGTGCTAAACAAATCAGAATATATTTTATATTTGAGATTCTTCAAAGTAGCCACCCTTTGCCTTGATGACAGCTTTGCACACTCTTGGCATTCTCTCAACCAGATTCATGAGGTAGTCACCTGGAATGCATTTCAATTAACAGGTGTGCCTTGTTAAAAGTTAATTTGTGGAATTTCTTTCCTTCTTATGCGTTTGAGCCAATCAAGTTATGTTGTGACAAGGTAGGGGTGGTATACAGAAGATAGCCCTATTTGGTAAAATATCAAGTCCATATTATGGCAAGAACAGCTCAAATAAGCAAAGAGAAACGACAGTCCATCATTACTTTA